>NW_028296276.1:47500-52500 GCF_964197995.2 Scardinius erythrophthalmus
TAACCTTTTAAATAGCCCGTTTTTGGCAGCAGATTTCGCTTACGGCCATACCACTTTGAGAACGCCAGAGGGAGCTAGCGAGCTACAGGAAGTGAGTTGGCTATAGTGGGGTGGAAAAGGTTCACCCAAACTTTTGTTTTTGTTTGCGTTGTTTTGTACTAAAATAAGTGTTTTGTTTATATTTTGTTAGTATTATTTTTGTTATTTGTCCTCCCAACAGCTTTGCTGGCTGGGAGGGATTGCTTCAGTTTTTGTTTTTTGGTAAAATGGACGGATTAACGGTGACGGATAAGGACTTGGCACGAGAAACATGGCGGCAAACGGAAAATGGACTGGACAAAAGACAACGAGAAAAGGATTACCCCGAAAAGAGACGCAAAAGGACCTACACAAAAGAAGCAACGGTTGTGATTGATTTGACGGAGGTACAGGACGGGAGAGCGGAGGATATTATAAAGGCATTGACGGATAAGATGGAAGTGACGAGTATACTAGCGGTAAGACCAAAAATTATGAAAGAATATGAAATTACTTTTGAGAAAGAGGAAGATATTGAGAAACTGGCTGACGGACTGATGATAAAAGGAAAGATGTGTGAAGTTAAAAAGTTGAATAATAAAGAATTTGTGGTCTCTTTCATGCATCTGCCCGCGTACCTGGAGGACGACGAGATTCTACAAAAGCTGGAGGGATGGGGGGTAACTCCCATCTCCCAGATCAAGCGGAGAGTCTACACAGGCACCCACATAGAGGACGGAACGAGATACATGAGAGTACGGTTCCCGAAAGAAGTGGCTTCTCTGCCCTATAGCACGAAAATTGAGACGGAAGAGGGTCCTCAGTATTTTAGGGTGATACATAGCCAGCAGGTGAGAACCTGTAGGTTGTGTATGAGCCCTGAACACGTGATGAAGGACTGTCCGGAATTCACATGTTTTAAGTGCGGGGAAAAGGGCCACTTCGCAAGGGATTGTAAAGTGGTGAGATGCCCAGACTGCAAGCTCGTGCTGGACAGGTGCGAGTGCTGGTTCGGAGACCAACAACAGGAGGAAGAGCAGGTGAGCGGGCAGATGCATGAGGCAGACAGCGAAGAGGAGCAGCACGAGGACATGGAAGGAACACAAAGAGAGGATATTGTAAGCACGGACGTTGAAGACATAATCGAAATGAACGGAATAACGAAAGACAGAGAGGAAACAGGGACACTGGTTGAAGTAAATGAGACTTTACAAACTGAACTGGAAAAGGCAGAGGAGCAAGAACAAGTCAGCGAAGAAGAGAGAACAGACAAAGGCAGTGAAAACATTGGCGACGGCGGTACTACAGGAATGACAAATAAAAGAAGAAGAACAAACAAGGTAATACCAAATTTGGACAAAGCAAAAAAAAGAGTTTTTAAACCAAAATATGAGGAGAAACAGGACTGTGGAGAAATTGTAAAGGAAGGGGAGGGCATGGACTGATAAAATGAGGATTTTAAGTTTTTTTATCTTTTATTTTATGGTGCTGAAAATTGTGACTTTTAATGCTAGAGGATTAATGAATGGTTTTAAATTTGAAAAGTTGAAGGAACTGTGCAAAAACGAAGATGTGATTTTATTGCAAGAGACAAACTGGAAAGAGAATGTTATGGAGGATTTTAAAAAAAGATGGGAAGGGGAATTACTTTTTAATAATGGAGAGGGAAAATTGGGAGGAGGAGTTGCGGTTTTAATAAGAAAAGAAATAGGCATCAAGACAAAACAAATGTATAATGATAGAAAAGGAAAATGCATGGCGGTAGAAATTGAGATGGAAGAAGACAAATTTATTTTAGTGAATGTGCACGCTCCTAATGAAGAACAAGAAAAGAAAAGGTATTTTAATGTTTTAAGTGACTTGATTGAAGGATGGGAGAAAATAATATTGGCGGGTGATTTTAATACAGTTTTTAGTAAACAAGATATGGGGGACGGAATGGTTTTTAAGTCAGACACAGGGAGAAAAGAATTAAAAGGGTTGATGGAGGGGAAAAATATAATAGATGTATGGAGAGAGAGGAATGAAAAGAAAAGAGAATTTTCTAGAAAACAGCTAGTCGGGAATTTTTTATGTCAAACAAGAATAGACCACGTTTTATGTACAAGAAACCTAGACTATTTTATAGAGGATTTATATTATAAAGAAACTTCTTTGAGTGATCATAAAATGGTTTTAATGAGGATCAATTTTAATGATGAAATTAAGGGACCTGGGGTTTGGATTTTAAACACAGAGCTTTTAAAAAACGAAAGTTACAAACAAGGGATTGAAAAGATAATAGAAGAAGAAAAAGAAAATGGAATGTATTGGGAAGACAAGAGATTGTGGTGGGAGAACGTAAAATATGAAATTAAAAAATACTCAATAAAGTATAGTAAGTTGATGCAGAAAGTGAAAAGGATTAAAGAAAAAGAGATAAGAGATAAACTAAAGGAAGAATTAAATAAGAAAGAGGTAAATGTACAAAATGTTATAGTAATGGAGGAGAATTTGAAGAAATTTGAAGAAAGTAAATGTAATGGAGCAATGTTAAGAAGTAGAGCAAGATATACAGTAGAAGGAGAAAAATGCACCAGGTTCTTCTTTAACCTAGAAAGGAGAAAAGCAAAATCGGAAATGATAAAAGAGTTGAAAAATAAAAATGGCGAGTTAATTAAGGAAACAAAGGGAATTTTGGAAGAAGTAAGAAGTTATTATGAAGAATTATTTAAAACGAAAGATACGGATGGGAAAATGAGAAACGTATTATTACAACAAATAACTAAAAGAGTGGAAGGGACAGACAAAATGGAATGTGATAAAGAAATACAGCAGGAAGAAATAACACAAGCAATAAATAATTTGAAAAGTAAGAAAAGTCCAGGCATAGATGGGATAGGGAATGAGTTTTATAAAGTTTTTAAGGATAAAATCAGTTTGATTCTACAAGAAGTATATGAGGAGGTTTTTAAGAAAGAGGCTTTTAATCAAAAAATGAGTATGGGTTTGATGAAAATAATATATAAAAGAAAGGGTGATAGGACGCTTTTAAAAAATTTTAGACCAATAACCATGTTAAATGCCGACTTGAAGATTTTAGCAAAGGTTTTAGCGAACAGATTAAAAAATGTTTTACCAAGTATAATAGAGACAAATCAGGCTTATGGAGTAATTGGAAGAGACATAGCTGATATAACAAGCAGCATAAGAGACGTGGTAAGTTATGTCAGTGGAGAAAACAAAAATGGTTACGTTATTAGTTTAGACTTTGAAAAAGCTTTCGATAGAGTGGAACATGGGTTTTTATTTTCGATTTTAGAGCAGTTTGGTTTTGGGGAGAATTTTATAAAATGGTTAAAAATTTTATACAAAGATGCATTAACAAAAGTAAAGTGTAATGGTTTTTTAACAGAGGCTTTTATTTTAACTAGATCTATAAGACAAGGATGCCCGTTATCAGCGCAATTATATACATTAGTTGCAGAGCCTTTAGGACTGATAGTTAAAAACTGTAAAGAAATAAAAGGAATTGAGATTAATGGAGGAAAGGAGCTAAATAAGATTTATCAGTACGCCGATGACACTACAATAATAGTTGAAAATTTGCAGAGTGTTAAAAATGTAATGGAGAAGGTTAATTGGTATTGTCAAGGGTCAGGAGCAAAGATAAATGAAGAGAAAACTGGATACATGAGATTTGGGAGGGTACCGGTTTTAGCGGGGTGTTTAAGTTTTACAGAAGTGCAGGAAATGAAGATTTTAGGTGTGCTTTTAGGGAAAAACGAAAAGAAAGTTCAGGATACTATGTGGGAGGAAATAGTGGATGGGATGGAAAGAAGGTTGGTTTTTTGGAGAAACAGGTTTTTAAATCTAAAAGGAAAGATTTTAATAGTAAATGTTTTAATGTTATCAAAAATGTGGTACATTTTACATGTAGCGTCAATGCCGCTGTGGGTGAGACAAAGAATGAAAACATTTATTTTAGAGTTTTTATGGGGGAAAAAACCCCCAAGAATTGCTTACAACACTTTGATTGGACCGGCAGAGGAGGGAGGGATGGGACTAGTAGATCTGGAACAAAAAATGAAGAGTATGCGGGTAAAGGTGGTTAAGAAATATTTAGACGACGAAAATAAAGAAGATTGGAAGGGAACTATGGAGTTTTATTTGAATAAGTGTGGGAATTTACAAATAGGAGACAATATTTTATGGATGAAATTGAAGAATTGGATGATACAAGGAATACCGGAATTTTACAAGGAAGTTTTAAGTGCTTGGGGGTCTTTTTTAGCAAAGGTGGATTTTAAACCTGTTGGAAGGGAAAGAATTTTAAATCAACCTTTATTTTTAAACAAGAAGATCGGGATACAAGGAAAGGAACTCTATTTTAAGAAGTGGGTAGATGTGGGCATTTTAAAAGTAAGGGACATTTTATATGAATTCAAAGAGGGGTTTTTACCTGTACAAGTAATCATAGATGCAATGGAAGAAGCAAAGGAGGAATACAATGTGAATGTTTTAAGAACACAATATGAAGAGGTTAAAAGTAAGATTCCAGAAGATTGGTTGGAAATGATTCAAGGTGGTGGGAGCGGGGAGAATAAAATGGAAGTGTCCTTAAAATTGAACGACAAAGAGGTGTGTTTTAAATCATGTAAAGTGAAAACGTTTTATCAGTATTTTACTTTGTCTGTTTTTAAAAAGCCAAAAGCCAATGAACTCTGGTTAAGACATTTTGATGACATTCAAGAGAAGGATATATGGAAAAATTTAAGATGGGCTTTTTTAGATACTGAACTGGAAGTTTTGGATTATTTTATAAGACATAATGTTATTTTTACTGGAATGAGATTGTGCAAATTTGGAATGGAACAGGATGCTGTATGCAAAGTTTGTTTTCAAGAGGATGAGGGGATTTTACACCTGTTTTTATATTGTGAAAAACTGAGGGAATTTTTTGACAAAACAAAAGAACTGGTGAAAGATTTAAGAGGAAATGA
>NW_028296275.1:0-56770 GCF_964197995.2 Scardinius erythrophthalmus
CCCACCCAGGCCCACCCGTAGCTACGCGAGTGCACCCCACAACACATTTATTAAACAAAACCGTTTAGCATTACAGTGTAGAATATCCAGCTGACTATGTTGTCAATCTGTAGTGAGGCAGCCCTAGTGATTTTAAGTTTTTCTTTTGATGCAGTCTTGCTGATTATAAGACGATTGTTACAGTAGTACAATAATTTTGAACTTCCATGTCCTACCCTACTGTATATAATTGTAATGCCAACGCCATATGGCAGGTCAGTATTATGCTAATAGATCAGCTGTGTTAGAACAGAAAGTCACCTTTCTCTGGCTTCCCTGCTGACATTTTTTATTAGCATACACAGATTACCACTACAGAACTATGGCTACCTGCATAAACCCCATGCTTTAATACAGCCCTACAAAACGAACAGAGCCCATCTGGTCTCACTGTGCAAATGTATTAAAACAGCTTTGATATGTACAAAATGTCACGGTCACGTTCTTCAGCCTTCATCTGTGTGTGCACTTCATTCCCCAGAATCCTCCATGGCGCACACCTGCACTCACTCACCCAATCACCAATCATCATCACCTGCACTCCCTCATTAACCACCCTTTATATTCAGCACTCTCCCTTCACTCCTTGTCTGGTCTCGTCGATGTTCACATGACCCACAGACTTCCGAACACTTACCTGGATTCCTACCTGTCATTTCATCCTCTCCAATCCGTCCTGCCTGCCATCCTGTTCTGCCTTCAGCCCGACATCATCTGCAAAGAGAAAGAAAGACAAGGACATTACCAACCAGCTAAGCATCCACTGTTATTCTGTGTTTCTGTTACTCACCATCTGTCTGCATCTCCACACTCCCTGAAAATAAACTATTAACCTTACCATCTTGTCTGCATCCTCTGTAAAACCCTGACAGAAGACCAGACCACACGAAGCATGGAAGTTGCTCACTTCACCCTAACCCCAGCTGATCGTCTGATTCATTGTTTTCAAGATGGCTGCTCAATCGAGGAATATGTCGCCGGCTTTCTGGAGCTTTCTGTTGGGGTAAGCTGGACAGATGATGTCCTAAAAACAGTATTTTGGGGCGGACTGGATAACCATCTGTACCAGCAAGCTCCAGCGGAGGCAATCCCAGGCTCATTTGCCCAGTATCTAGATCATGTGTTGTGGTTGAGTGGCTCAAGGTTCACCGTAGGTGAGGTTGAGGACATCGCCACTCAACCACCATCTCCAGCCATCTTCACCACGCCACCCATCATCATCCGGAATTCAGTCACCAGCACTAGCGAGCCTGCATTTGACGCCAGTCCAGCCGAGCCTGCACTTCACGCCAGTCCAGCCGAGCCCGCACTTCACGCCAGAGCTGCCGAGACCAAGGCAGTAGGCGTCGTGCCCGCCGCCCCTGAGTCTATGAGCGTCATGCCCGCCGCGCCTGTGACTGTCAGCGTCGCCTGCCCGCCAGAGCCAGAGCCAGTCGCCTGCCCGCCAGAGCCAGTCGCCTGCCCGCCAGAGCCAGAGCCAGTCGCCTGCCCGCCAGAGCCAGAGCCAGAGCCAGTCGCCTGCCCGCCAGAGCCAGAGCCAGTCGCCTGCCCGCCAGAGCCAGAGCCAGTCGCCTGCCCGCCAGAGCCAGTCGCCTGCCCGCCAGAGCCAGAGCCAGTCGCCTGCCCGCCAGAGCCAGTGAGCGTCGTTCTCCCCGAGCCAGAGCCAGAGTTTTCAAAGCCCTCATCGCTGGTCCCGTCCAGCACAAAGCCCTCATCGCTGGTTCCGTCCAGCTCAAATCCCTCTTCATCGCTGGTCCCGTCCAGCTCAAATCCCTCTTCATCGCTGGTCCCGTCCAGCTCAAAGCCCTCATCGCTGGTCCCGTCCAGCTCAAAGCCCTCATCGCTGGTCCCGTCCAGCTCAAAGCCCTCATCGCTGGTCCCGTCCAGCTCAAAGCCCTCATCGCTGGTCCCGTCCAGCTCAAAGCCCTCATCGCTGGTCCCGTCCAGCTCAAAGCCCTCATCGCTGGTCCCGTCCAGCTCAAAGCCCTCATCGCTGGTCCCGTCCAGCTCAAAGCCCTCATCGCTGGTCCCGTCCAGCACAGAGCCTTCTTCGCCGCTGGTCCCGTCCAGCACAGAGCCCTCTTCACCGCTGGTCCCGTCCAGCACAGAGCCCTTTTCACCGCTGGTCCCGTCCAGCACAGAGCCCTCTTCACCGCTGGTCCCGTCCAGCACAGAGCCCTTTTCACCGCTGGTCCCGTCCAGCACAGAGCCTAGCACAGAGCCTTCACCGCTGGTCCCGTCCAGCACAGAGCCCTCTTCACCGCTGGTCCCGTCCAGCACAGAGCCCTCTTCACCGCTGGTCCCGTCCAGCACAGAGCCCTCTTCACCGCTGGTCCCGTCCAGCACTGAGCCCCCTTCACCGCTGGTTCCGTCCAGTACAGAGCCCTCTTCACCGCTGGTCCTGCCCAGCACCGAGCCTTCACCGCTGGTCCTGCCCTGCACAGGGCCTTCACTGTTGGTCCCATTCAGCTCAACACCCTCTTCACAGCTGGTCCTGTCCAGCTCAACGCCCTCTTCACCGCGGGTCCTGTCCAGCTCAACGCCCTCTTCACCGCGGGTCCTGTCCAGCTCAACGCCCTCCTCACAGCGGGTCCTGTCCAGCTCAACGCCCTCCTCACAGCTGGTCCTGTCCAGCTCAACGCCCTCCTCACAGCTGGTCCAGTCCAGCTCAACGCCCTCCTCACAGCTGGTCCTGCCCAGCACAGAGCCCTCATCGCTGCCCAGCACAGAGCCCTCATCGCTGCCCAGCACAGAGCCCTCATCGCTGCCCAGCACAGAGCCCTCATCGCTGCCCAGCACAGAGCCCTCATCGCTGCCCAGCACAGAGCCCTCATCGCTGCCCAGCACAGAGCCCTCATCGCTGCCCAGCACAGAGCCCTCATCGCTGCCCAGCACAGAGCCCTCATCGCTGCCCAGCTCAGAGCCCTCATCGCTGCCCAGCTCAGAGCCCTCATCGCTGCCCAGCTCAGAGCCCTCTTCGCCGCTGGTTCCGCCCAGCTCACAGCCCTCTTCGCCGCTGGTTCCGCCCAGCTCAGAGCCCTCCTCGCCGCTGGTCCTGTCCAGCTCAGAGCCCTCCTCGCCGCTGGACCAGTCCAGCTCCAAGCCCTCTTCGCCGCTGGTCTTGTCCAGCTCAGAGTCCTCTTCGCCGCTGGTCCTGTCCAGTCCAGAGCCGCCTTCATCACTGGTCCTGTCCAGCCCAGAGCCGCTTTCGCCCCCTGCCTCTTCCAGTCCAGTGTTAAAGCCTGATATTTCCCCAAAGGAATTTTGGGGGGGGGGCTATCAGTCGTCTCCGCCATGGCCACCTGAAGGGTCCTCACCGCCGTGGCCACCCGAAGGGTCTTCTCCGCCATGGCCACCCGAAGGTTCTTCTCCGCCATGGCCACCCGAAGGGTCCTCACCGCCATGGCCACCCGAAGAGTCCTCTCCGCCATGGCCACCCGAAGGGTCCGCACCGCCATGGCCACCAGAAAGGTCCTTACCGCCATGGTCCCCTGCTCAGCCTGTATCACCATGGTCCCCTGATCAGTCTGCTTCACCTTGGTTCCCTGCTCAGCCTGCACCGTCCTGATCACCTCCTCTGTCTGTCCTGCCACCATCCTGGAGTCCGTACTCCTGAACCTGCTCCACCTTCCCGTCACGGACTCCAGGGTGCCCACCCCCCCTCCCGTATGCTGCCTTCTTCGGCGCGGGACGCGCCTTACGGGAGGGGGGAGTAATGTCACGGTCACGTTCTTCAGCCTTCATCTGTGTGTGCACTTCATTCCCCAGAATCCTCCATGGCGCACACCTGCACTCACTCACCCAATCACCAATCATCATCACCTGCACTCCCTCATTAACCACCCTTTATATTCAGCACTCTCCCTTCACTCCTTGTCTGGTCTCGTCGATGTTCACATGACCCACAGACTTCCGAACACTTACCTGGATTCCTACCTGTCATTTCATCCTCTCCAATCCGTCCTGCCTGCCATCCTGTTCTGCCTTCAGCCCGACATCATCTGCAAAGAGAAAGAAAGACAAGGACATTACCAACCAGCTAAGCATCCACTGTTATTCTGTGTTTCTGTTACTCACCATCTGTCTGCATCTCCACACTCCCTGAAAATAAACTATTAACCTTACCATCTTGTCTGCATCCTCTGTAAAACCCTGACACAATAGTGCCCTAGGCTGAAGAAATAGTCTAGTTTTACCTGCATAGCTGTAGATATGGAAATTTAACAATCTTGACAGGCTTATATATACAGTATTATGCATTGGTAACTATCGTTGCACTAAAAAACAAATATTACCTTAAAATGGCATTTTAAGTAACTGGTTTTATTCAAGTAAAAAATATTATTTAACATCACTGAATCAACCTAAATACATTAATTTATACCAACAAAACTTATTTTTAATGGGTTAAATCATGTAAAAATAGCTCTTTAATGTAACAGTTGCAGGTTACAGTGTGTGAACTGTACTGCCAGTTTACAGTAAAATAAGCGTAATGCCACAGTTTTAATTTTACCACTATTCTTTTTTCCATAATATTTAGGGTTTAATACTCTATAAATGTTCTTTATTTAAAGCAATGATGTGTAGATGTAGTGAAAATAGGCAAGGTTGGCTGTTTGCACAGTGTAAATAGCCAACTATTAATACAGCAAAGTTCATGTAAATGATGTAGTACTGAGTTTTAGACTGCAATTTTCCACCAAATTAAGATAAAAATCAAAAATTATAATTATAAATGGTGTGTTATTCATAAAGATTAAGGCACGTTAAAGATTAGGATCATATTGGTAAAGTGGCAGAGATGAGAGGAGGAGTAAGATGAAATTGTCTGATCGAGACACTGGTGTTTCTGTTAGTTCTGGATAGCAGGAGGCCTAATACATTAGCAGACTCTTTGAAGTGAGTGACAATGACAAGATCAAGGCTTCGGCCCTGATCAAAAACAACATTTATTGGTGCTCTGGATCTTAAAGCCTCTTCCTGTGCTTTAAGTGCTCTCAGGTTTTTCTCCGTTCTAAGCCTTCTGATGACATGGGATTGTTAGGTAAGGACCCATTGAGGAGTTTTACAGTATTGTCACAAGGGATACATACAAAAGTTTGCTTACTAAATACATAAAAATACATCATATGCTAATCCTTTATATCTCAGCAGTCCTAGGATCAGCCTTATGAATGTCATAATACAGCTGTGACTAAAACCTGAGAGCAGAAGTAGAACCGTTAGATAGCGGGAGTATCTGCTATGGCATAAGTTAACTGAGATTTACTTCCCCTCAGACCACAAAACTGCACCAGAACCAGTGTGTTGTGTCTTATTGAAACTAAGTAGATTTAACTGAAGACATTGCTTTTTCTCAGCAAATGAATGGGCTGACATTTGCAGTGCATTAGAAACAAAGTAGCGCTGATGTGTACTGACCTTGAATCATATGACACTAGCATTTTGTTCTCAAGACTCATGGCTTTAACACTGAGCGCTGGATATGAAGATGTGGGCTATTTCACAGTGTGATTTCTGCAAAAGAAGACTCTTTGTAAAGATGTTTGAAAGAATCTTAGTTCCCAAATATTGCTGCGGTCAGACAGAAACCCTGTATCTCCATATTGTGCTTTTTTTTTTCATAAATCATTACCATTGGTCATCCTTCATGTCTTTCAGTGGGTTCTGCACATATCTAACCAATGAAAAGCATTAAAAAGCAAGTGGAGCTCACTGCAGAGTCAAATGATGTCCAGCTCCCCCTCTCTGGATGTAATGGGTGGAACTTGACCTAGACCTTGACCTAATGGGTGGAGTTTTGTTTAGCGATAGTGTTATGGTAGGGATAGGGTGTGGTTGGACCGTCTAGCTCCACCCATTACGTCTAGCGAGGGGGAGCTGGATGTCAAGCTCCGCCCATTGGATCTGCAGTGAACAGCCTCTATTATTAAAAATAGCTTGTGACTAAACCTTGTTTAGCCCACATAGCTACAGTAAACTTTATAACCTGTTAGTTGATGAAATTAATACTATGCACTTACTGCCTGCACTAATGACGGACAAAACATATATGTCTGAAATTCTTTGGTCAAAAACCTTGTAACTCCATTTGAGCTTGATTTTGGTAAAAGGTTAATAATATAATCACACATGCCACTGTCTGACTATACATAAAGCCACAATATCAACTTTGACAACACTGTTTAATTATTTAAAAAATGCAGTGTTTTTCCCATTTCCTGAAGTGGAGCATTTTTGGAGATACAAGGATTCCGCCTGACAGCGGCGATATCAGAAACAATGTAGGAGGAGGAGAAGGCCCCGTTGTAGAAATATGAATGGGAGAAATCATAACACAGGCAGTAACATATGGCAGTTTAATGACCGTCTCACCTTACAGTTAAAAGACATTTCTTTGGACATTTTTTGACCTATAAAGAAAAAACAGTTTATTTGCATGCTTTGAGCTGAAGAACTAAACTTTATAGTCACTGTTGTCAGATTTTATTGAACATTTATTTAATAAAAAATATACTAAGACATTACACATTGAATAAATAGCCTATAGCAATTGTTAGCAAAAAAGGCTCCGAAAGGCATTACTTTGTGGGCGGTGAGATTTTTCAATGTTTTTTGAAAAAGTCTTTATGCTCATCAAGGCTGCATTTATTTGATAAAAAATTAAATATAAACATGAAGGGACATGGCAATGCAAAAAATATTAAATGGAAGGAAACAGTATATTTCAATGCTTTTGTGTTTTCTCGCAAAAGCTTTGCGTTTCCCCAAGAAACTTTGCATTGATTCGCCATACCTTGTAAAACTTTTGCAATTGCTCGCAGAGAACGCAAAAGTTTCGTGAGCGAAAGCACAGAGAATTTTTCCTCCCATCACCATGTCCCTTTGGGCTCAGTTAAACACTAATATTGTGAAATATTATTACAGTTTAAAATAACTGTTTTCTATTTTAATTTATTTTAAAATGTGATGTATTCCTGTGATGGCAAAGCTTTTTTTTCCCAGCATCATTACTTCAGTCTTCAGTGCCTTCAGAAATGTGATGCTCAAGAAACATTTCTTATTATCAATGTCGAAAACAGCTGTGCTGCTTAATATGTTTGTGGAAACTGATTCTTTGATAAGTAGAAAGTAAAAAAATAAAAAATTATTTACGTGTAGTACACATCATCATTAAATGTCTTTACTGTCACTTTTATGTCAGTTCATCCAAACTGACCCCAAACTTGAACAGTGGTGTAAGTAATACAAATGTATTTAAAGTTTTATTTTACTTTCTTTGTAATAAAAAGTTTTGAAAAGTTGTATTGCTAGGTTATTAATGTGCCGTGTTCTCTTGTTATAGAAGAGAATGTCCTTTGCACCCCCACGTCCCGAGACAGCTATGAGAGAGTGTCTCATTCCGGGCCAACATTACCCCCAGGATTCCCTGCTCCGCTGCTCTTTCCTGAGGGCCTGTCCTCCATAGAAACCCTCCTCACCAACATACAGGTAAAGCTATTAAAAAAGTATATATTTCAGTATAGTTTGAACAAAATTAGAGTAAAGATTCACCCTGATAAGTGTATAGCTCAAATGTCAAGCCCGTTTCCTCTTTTCCAGGGTCTGCTAAAGGTGGCTATTGATAATGCGCGGACGCAGGAGAAGCAGGTGCAGCTGGAGCGCACAGAGCTGAAGATGGAGCTGTACAGGGAGAGAGAACTACGTGAGACGCTGGAGAGGCAGCTCTGCGTCGAGCAGAAAAACAGAGGTGAATAGCTGATCTGAGACCAGTCTGCAGAAAATGCTCTGTTTCAGAAGTGGGTTTTTGTGTCGAATCCTGGTCAGGTCAGGTCTGTCACCTTTTTAAAACCTTTGCCCATCTACCACCATACAATGCTAAATGTCTAACTGCAGATGTTAGATGGACATTTGACAGCTGTATCCTTGATGTTTAAAGGAATAGTGGTATCACTGGTTCATTAGTTAAACTAAGAATCAACGATACTTCTACAGCATTAATTCATCTTAGTTAATATTAATTTCAACATTTACTAATACATTATTAAAATCAAAGGTTGTATTTGTTAACATTAGTTAATGCACCCTGAACTAACATGAACAAACAATGAATGGATTTTCTAACATTAATAAAGATTAATAAACACTGTAACAAATGTATTGCTCATTGTTAGTTCATGTTAGTTAATACATTAACGTTAACTAATGAACCTTATAGTAAAGTAATAGTTCACCAAAATAGCTTATACATAGTTTATTATGTCATTTTGACAGTCATGGTCACTATGAACTGTAGTTGAACTGTCTGCGAGAGCCATGTACAACAGCATATAGGTTTGGATTGACATGAGGGTGAACAAACAATGATTCACTTTTGTTTTTTTTAAGGTTTGGAATATAGGTCGATGACACGTTGCAGATTTTTTGGGTCACACTTTACTCTATTCAAGTGTCTTTAACTACTATTCACTTACATAAAAAATGTTTAGTACAATGTACTTAAAGGTATAGCGGAGGATTTTTTACTTCCGGGTGGATCACCTATACTATTGGTCCTCCTAATTGTCAATCATTCTGGTGAATCAATCAAACTTTTCAAAAAGTGGAGAGGGCGGGTCTTATCTAAAATTCGGAAAGATCCTCCGCTATACCTTTAATATGTTGTATTACAAAACACTGCTATTAAGGTGTGATATGGGTAGGTTAGGCACAGGTTTGGTGTTATGGTTTGGTTTAAGGGTGGGTTAAGGGGTAAGGGAAATGTCAACAGTGTAATTATAGTAGTAATTACAGAAATTAAAAACATGTACACATTAAGTGCATTGTATTAAATGGTTAATTTAAATGTTATTACATAGTAGTTAAAGACACTTAATATACAGTGGGACATTTTTGCTATATTTTGCATTAAAGCTAAAAACATCAATTTATTTATTTATTTTTTCAGGTTTTTTTTAGATCTATTTATTTAAGAAAAACATATAAATGTAATTAAACTTACAATGACACATTTTGTGTAAAACTGAAAAAACAAAAATACAAAAATGGGAATATATATCACAGAGAGGAGCATGACTGTTTCAAGGTTGATATATTTCCTAAAATAGATGGGATTATCAAATTAATAATGGAGTAATAACAGATAACCTTTTATGACAAAGCAAAGTAAGTTTAGATAGTACCATCCAATTTGGTGTGACTCCCCAAAAATGTAATATTTATGAATTAATAATGCATGATATTTGAAGGAAAAAAATACCTCGAAAAAATATATTTAAAATGTAAATCAAAATTGTTGTGAGCATTCACATCTATTCGGGGTGTAAGGAATGATGGTAACTCCAAACTATTTCAAACTTTTCTTCACAATGGTATACGTGCTTTCCAAACCATATGAAACATGAATACAGAGAGTGCATTTAAAAGAAAAGAAAAAAAAAAACATGGCACATGTTTTGTCCTTTTCTTTATTGTGGACTCAGTACATGTTCGCTGGGTGTTTGCGCAAAACAGAATGCAGTGCCTCGGCAACATACAGGTGCTATCAGCAAGTTCGCATGTGCATCATGCATGACTGATGATTGACAAGACATCTGCAAGACAAGCTCTTGTGAAGTCTAAGTGATTCCACTCAAAATAAGGATTTAATAGGAAAAAGAGGAAAATCGTATGTGTATTATAAAAAGAGCTTATCTTCAGTTACATGTAATGTTTTCTGCCCACATCACAAAAACAAGTAAAACAGGTTCTCACATTTAACTGTCCGGCATTTGATCTTTCACGTAACAAATAAATGTACTCTCAATTTAATCTCTTAATCTTCTGTTCTCCAGAATGAACGTACAGTCGTTGTCTGCATAAATCAGAAACCTCCGAGGCAGCCGTCATAAACGGCGGAATCATTAAAGAAGGTGACAGGGCAACATGCACCATTAATGAATGTTGTTTAATTAGAGAGCCCCTCATCTCGTATTCTCCTGTCGCCCGCATCGTGCTCCAGCTAGTCATGTTACTGCAAATTCAGCACTTTCCTTCTGCCACACACACACACACACACCAACAAACACACACATATACAGACACAGAGAATTACCCTTTGTAATTACAAGTACATATTATGATATTAGTGTGAATGATTTATTATCAGCGTAAACAGAATTGCTGTGTTAATATTCGCCGCATCACATTTGATGAGGATAATGAATCTCCTGCATAATTCATCAAATCAACCGGTTCTTCCATTAGTGAGAGATGTCTTTATACTCCAGCCAACTGACTTAGAGTCAGTTTCTGTGTTTTATACTCAGTGGTCAGAGGAAAGATTAAGAAGAAGAAGGTTGGTCCTAGATCACTCAAAGAGGGAATCGGACAGAAAGCAGTTTTTTTTTCGTTCTTTCTTTCTTTCTTTTTTTTTCTGCTGACTGTGCCGTCTGAATTAAGCTCTTACTGCAAACTGGAAAATTAACATGTTCCACTGGGCTCCAGCCTAGTTTCACATTAGATGTGCATTATATTAGACACAGTATTTAAGGCTGAATGAGGGCATGTGGAACAGCTTTTCATGGTTTGCTATAATTACTGTTAGCTGTGATGTGGGATTTGATGTAATAATTTTTCTATTATCTAGTGGCATAAAGTTTTTCCAAAGTCATTTTTCAAAGTTTAATGTTTTACATAAGATATCGGATATATATTATGAAACACATTATACAATACAAATTATATTTCAAATGAATGCTGTTCTTTTGAACTTTCTATTCTTCAAAGAATTATTAAGTTGAAAATTCAGCTTTGTTATCACAGGAACAAAATACATTTTAAAATGTATTAAAACACTCTCTGAGTGTTTTGTTTAGCATGGTAATGGATATGACAATGGGAATATATTTGGTCTTGGCGGAATATATCTGCTATGATGCTGCTGCTGATGAGCAAGTACGGGACTTGCTATTGCCAATATATACATGACATGTAGTATAGCATACTTGAATTACCCCCATAAGGTCTAGGTGGAGCTGGGGAAGGCGGAGGGTTTCTGAAAGCGTGCTGCAAATTGCTAAAGCAAACGCTAACCCAGTCTTGCACGCAGGCAGGGACCCAACGGACGGGTGAACCACTAATATTTGATGTAATGATTGGAATAATATTTACTTTGTCATTTGCATTGCATGTACGGGTCGAGAATCAAAAGGCACGGGCGGACTGTGGGTCCAATAGGCAAGACTCATTTCGGTACCCACTGATATACAGCTGCTTTCAAACGATCCCGTGCTTATTTGTGTTCAAGCTCTGTAGTCTGAAGAACGTCAACGTTTTCTAATTACAACGCGGTTTGCAGTGTTAAGCATTGTAGCCAATCGTGCTGCAACTGAAGTGATTGAAAGCTTTAGTCATTATAAAGGATCACATCTAGAGTTTCATGACAGAACTTTGTATTTATTTTAAATTTCAATGATATTTCACAGTATTACTTTGTTTTCTGCATTATCGCTGAGCATAAAGGCTTCTTTCAAAAACATTTAAAGATGTTACCGATCCCAAACTTTTTAACAGCAGTGCATTCCTATCAGGAACTCATTTTCCCTGTGCTTTTCTTAGCACTGATCCAGAAGCGACTGAAGAAAGAGAAGAAGACCAAGAGAAAATTGCAGGAGGCTCTGGAGGTCGAGTCTAAGAGAAGAGACCAGGCCGAGCAGACGCTGCAGAGGACGGCCTCCAGTGAGAGATCACCTATTCAAAACGGTTAGAATGCTCATCTGCCAAAATGCTAATGCTTAAATCAATTTTGTACTGACAATTGTCTGCATGTTTAAATGAAATCCTTATGGTGTCACTGCCACTTTAAAAGGCATGACCACACAACCAAGACTGAAAAGAATACACTGTAAAGCCTAATTAGTTAGCCTTAAAAAAACTAAGTTAAAGGCACAATATGTAACTTTTTTGCTTTAAAATTTGAAAAAACCACTATATCTATGTTATATATGTTTAGTTGTGTACTTACATTATCCCGACTGTTTCCAACAACTTTCAAACCAGGAGAAATTTTAATTTAATTTTTAGACACGGCACGTTTCTTTATTTCCGTTTTGTCGCAGTCAATGGCGTCATATCCGCGTTGTCCCTGGTTTCCGCCTATGGTTTCCGCTCGTACTGCCATGGTAACCAGAGCTATGAGCAGAGCCCTCTGATTAACCAAAGCGACTGACGCGGACAACTGTGGAGTTCGCAATGTCTATTTGCACGCTGTTGTTGTTTCGTTCAAACATTACGGACCATGGCAAGCAGACTTTGGATAAAAAAAGGAGAACTAAACCGAGAATCAATATCAGCGCGGTGTTTTCGAGATGCCTAACATTAGAGCTCCCATAGACAGTATATAAACGAGAGCTCCACGTCCGAGACTTCGACTGCTCCTACATGTACTTTATTAAACAGGTGAGCACATTTACATAAAACTAATCAATGTTATATAGTTCAACAATGATAAAATGTTAGAATATGATCTGTATGCTATTCTAATGTTGATCTAGCTTACTGCTAGTCTCATACAGACAAACTAACACATACATTTCAACACATTCAAATGCAGTTTAGTGTGCTAGTGTAATGTTAGACCAGGTGAAACAGCGCTGCGTTACCTCACAAGTTTAATTTGTCTAATAAACTGACCTGTGAGTAGTAATTCTGCGTGTAGTTCGGTAGAATGAAATGTCCATTCCTTTTATATCCGCGGGACTCGCGTCGCGTGTGGAGCTGATAGCTGTCTCTTAGCAATCCCGAACTGCTTCATATCACAGTCACGATAAAAGCATCGATGTATTCAGTCAACCATAAACATTATTAGATCGGTCGGCTTGACGTTGACGACAACATCCATAATTCTTAGCATGTGTTGCGTCATCAAACTACGCCTTTGTTATTGTAAAGAGGTTAGCGACCCCCAGTAGAGAAAAATTCCATACTGTGGCTTTAAGTGAAATAGCAATAGTACGTTGTACTGACAAATTCTTAGTGTAGTTCTTTATAGCTACTCAGAATTACTAAATTTCAAGTTTTTACTACTTTTGGCTTTATTTGCCAATTTTATTTGTCTTGTGTCAGTAGTAGCACAACAAAGACAGCAAATTGTTTTGTAACGGTCAGAGTCTTATTAAAATTAATGTTGTGTTTTGTTGTGTTTTGCATGTTGAATGTTGATGTCTGTGTTAAAAAATACAATTAACTGTGATTTTTGTTGCACCAGTGGATCAATTGTAAGGGAATTATAATATAATTATAGTTACAATTATTCCAGGTCTGCCCTATCTGCTACATCACCATGTCAAGTACAATTGCTGCTAAGCCAGCAGTATTGTACACTTTAAAATGTGTTTTACTTGTGGCAAATAATTTGTAGCAGCATTGATAACTGTTTTCATGTTAACAGACCCTCCTCAACATGAAATGGAAACAAACCATAACAGCAGCAAAACAGACACTGACAGAACAATACAAGGTACAGATTTCTGAATGGACATTTAATCTGTCCATGTTCTGTTGCATTGTTTCTTTATGGATCTGTATTTAATGTTCAGTCTTGAAAGAAACAGAACACATATACTGTGTGTGTGTGTGCGTGTATATTTATATATATATATCTATAGTATGTAGACAGAACAACAATGTATCACAAGCCTTTGTTCGAATATTAAACATGTAAAATATTGACAGTGAAATGAAATTAAATGCCACTGACGCAAAAAGAAAAAGAAAAAAAGGAAAGAAAGAATAAAGACAAAAAGAGGAGCTGTAATTAATGGTCCCTTAATTGTCCTCATGAAATATTTGCATGGGCATAATTTACATAATCTACGTGTCGTAATTAATCTTTCAAAGGGTTTGCTTTCTCTTTTTGTCTAGGTTAAGAGGAAAGGAAGGGAAGGGCTCTTTTTTGTTTTCTTTGACATTTATTCAAATACTGCTTCTTCTCCTTTAACAATCCTTTCATCTCCCTCTCAGTCCGCACGTTAGAACATTATGGATTAGTCTGTTCATTATATGCTGCTTGCAACATCAGCCAAGCTTCATTCATTCACACCATTTTTTTTTTCATTTTTTTCACAGATGGAAGGCTCTTTCTAAAGTCCACAATGATGTACTGAAGAATGAAGACAAGGAGTAAATACATTCATACTGTATAGAAGAGACTGTAGTCAATAGCCTGGTAAATAACGTCTGCAATTCTGCTGGAGGACTGATGGAAGACAATGAGGCAATGTTATAGGCTGTTGTCAGTGTGTTGCAGCACAAGGACTTGACAAGATTATTATGGCCATTGAAAGTCAGCATTCAGTAGAATGAAGCGTGAGCCAAACTATCATCATCAGATGGCAGAGAAGAATTACCATGGACCTTGGATAACCATGTTTCTAAGGGACTTTTCGCAACACTGAGAAATTAAAAAACATTTTATAAAGCATTTAAATCTGCTTGACTACATTGACAGATTAAATATTCAAATCAAACTTTGCCATTTACATTCTATCATTTCACATTTTAAGTCAACTTCAAAGCATCCTTTCCTCAAGGGAGGTGTCCGAAGAGAGATTTCAGTTTATTTAGTTATTTATCAAATATAAACACTGCATTTAAATGCGTACTGTGTATCTGTCTGTTATTTCAAAAAGAAGGTATAGATGTCCAGATTTTTTTTGTCATTGTTGTACACGGAATCATAGCAGAAATGTCTTGAATCATCAAATATGTACATAAAAGTGTAGACATGCTACTGTGCATTGTACGCTGTAGAGTTATTTTTTGTTCAGTTGCCGTTTATTATCCTACCCGACATGGAGAGCATGCTGGCATGTCGTTACTTCTGTCCTGTCCATCTGGAATACAATAAAGATTTTTCCCACATGCTTTACAAGGGAGACGTTTCAAAACACTGACTGACTGATACTTGTTTTGTGACTACAACAACACAAAATCAAAGTAGTCAAATGCAACTAGATTGAAGTATACCCTACCACTTTTGTTTTTGTCTACCACTGGTAAAGTATGCAATGCATCGTTTTGTTTTGTTTATTATTTATTTAAATTGTTTTTTTTTTTTTTACTCTTGATTTATTTTATTTTACTTCCAAGACATAAATACACACATGTTCTTGTTTACCTCTGGTAAAAATTCATAATGCTTCATTATTTTATTTTATTTTTACTTGACTTTTTATTTATTAATTTTACTTTTAAGACATAAATATACTCTTGTTTACCACTGGTAAAAGTTTGCTATGTTTTTTTGTTTTTTTTTTTACTTCCAAGACAGAGAGTCATAGAGATAGACACTTTCACTTTTCTCAAGAGCACATGCACTAAATGTGTTGACGCAGCATTTAGCCAATCACTCAAGCTGTACTGTTTAGCGGTATGCTCTCTCTTTCTCTCTCTCTGAACATAATAAGAAGCCAGGAGAGATGAATAATTGACTGATTGTTGCATTATTCAGGCCCCTATTGTGGAAAAAAGCCCAGTCTCTGGCACTTTCCAGGTCTCTCTGGCATATTGAATATGAGGTTAAAGTTTCAATCAACCTTGAAAGGGAGAGGCATTTTTCATCGCCTAGCTAGTGTATCAAGTTGGTGCACTCAGAGTTACTGTATAGTTAATAATGTGTCTGCTGTACACTATAGCCTATGTAAAAATGGATTACACTAGACCAAAGTTGCATTTTCAACTCAATCTGACAGGATCGGTAAAGTTATTATTAATTATGCAAGTCCAATTATACTTATTGTGGTGATCCTTAACCCTGATTGTGGCAAGCTGGAATAAACAGTCAACACTGAGTGGTAGATATTTTCCCCATCGGTGATAATTTTTATCTATGGGTCCATTATGAACCAAAATGACTCTAACAAGACTGTTGAATGGTTCATCACAGTCTATAAGACATCCAGCCACGACGGAGTAGCACAAATGTATAATCTAATCAGAGAATGCCTATTATACATTAGCACAGACAGAGGTGCAGGACAAGTTATCCAAATGAGTGTTAGAGCAAGATGAGAGTCAGGCCGTGGTTGGGTAATAAAAGGGCAAGAGAGTAGCGCTCAGCTTTTCAAACCTTTCACTGTCATTACTAATTCATGTTGCTCCTTCTCGCTCCTAATGAGAGAGAGAGTCGGGGGAAAGGGAGAATGGTGCAGGGATAATGTGCCGTGAAATTGACTCATTCTCGAGAAGAGGAAAGGGAGAGGAGATCAACTTTTGATTTTAAACTGCCCTCTGAGGAAATGATGGTGAATTTAGTGATCCTGACAAAAGAGGGGACTGTTTATTTAGTTCGGTTTTTCATGACAGAGAAAAAAGGAATTTAAGGACAGAGAAAAAAAGGAAGTTAACAGCGATGCAGAAGCCCCAAAAAGCATGTGGACACTGAAGTCACACTTAAAACTTAATGATTTTCCATTATCAAATTATCAAACAAGAAATACAGTACAATCACTTCACAAAAACAAGTGTATTATTTTCAAAAGATACATTGTTCAAAATGAAGACACAAAGTTGGACACTTTCTTGCTGTGAAATGTCAGTGTTAATGTGAAGAACTCCACCCGTGGTTACTCTGCTGACACCAGTGTGAACCTGAAGGTAAATGATTTCATTCATCAGGGTAGGCAGGGTAGGCAATGTTTTTCATAAACACTATTTGTTATACTGGTTGAAGCTCTCTTCACATCTTGATAGCAATAGCAATCAGTATTAAAAATATTAAATAATGTATTAAATAATGTTCTGTGGAAGTCTCAGGACCAAAATGTCCATCCAATCATTGCATTCAGTCCGAATGGATGGGTGGGATATTATGCTTTCAAAGCTAACTTGCTGTTGCTTGCCTCACCGAAATTGCCTACCATACCTTTAATTGACAGTTTAAAAATAAAATGAAGAATCAATTATCAATTTAATCATTTAAAAAAATACAAATGGAGTATGGAGTACCATGCACGTTGACAAAATGACACTAAAGGGGTGCATTAAAAAGTGACACCGAGGAGTCCTGACCAAGTGTCAATATGTGTTGAGAGTGAGAACTGCAATATAAAATAACATTGATCTAAAAATGTCTAAATACCTTTTGGAGCAATATGATCTCGGGTAACATACCAACTACACATTTATTTTTATTTAAGCCTAAGTACACATATCTGAAATCTTACACACCAACAATATTATTAGTGAATGATACAAAACAGTGGTTCTCTTTCATAGGTTCACTCGACACTGCGTAGCGATGAAGCAATGGGAACTCCCTTAGGGCGGTGCTGATTGTCTGAACCCGTATAGAATCACGCCAATTAATTGGCCTGATGGCCTCCGTGCCGACCCACATGGTAAGTATGTGAAATGTCTTGGCATAGCACATGCTTGCGAGGCTATCTTTGGCGCTTCTAGCTGCAAGTCTTGTGAGAATTTTAGACTAAAAACTCTCTGCGCTAGGCTTGCCTGCTTTAATAAAGATATTCAGTCCGCTCTCCCCCGCCGCGCTGCTGTTAATGACGAGGCCCACGCCCTTCATGAGGCCGAGGCTTGGGTATCGGACGTTGAGCTCGAGGTGTTAGAAAGTGAGCAGACCTGCTATTCCCTCTCTCACTCTCTTTCGCCCGGGCACGCGCCGCGCCGATTCTCCGGTGGAGTTTCTTCACGACTATTTATGCCCCAGTCCAGAGGCATGTGACATCGTCCAGCGGCCAGGAAGCGCGGCAGGAAGCCGGCCATTCAATCATTGAATGGCCGGATGAGCCTCGTGATTCTCAGTCCTACAAGCTCGACGAACGTTTTCTGAGTGGTCAATCCTCTTCGCGACACTTTAGAAGAAAGTTGGCATTTTTCAGCTATCCGCACTGTGAGATTTCTAGGCCCTGGAAGCAGCCTTTCTCCGCGTGGCTGACTAACGCTGCAGCCGCTGACTTCACCAACCTGGTTGGTTCTGTGGAGCAGGGCTACACATGCATTACAGTGGTTGAGGACACGTTGGCCACACACCTTTCGCCTTCATCCACTCCTTCCTGGAAGTCTCGCTCTCTTCTTCCGTCAAAGCCCTGCAGGACCACGTCCGTCCTCGTGGGAAAATCTTACACTGCGGCTGGCCAGGCAGGTATGGCGCTCCATACAATGGCAATTCTCGGGCCTACCAAGCGGAAGTCCTTAAGGAAATGGACGAGGATGGGGGCATCACGCCGGAAGCGGTCAAAGAGCTCAGAAGAGCTACCGACCACACGCTGCGTGCTACTAAGCACACTGCACATGTGGTCGGACGCACCATGGCAGGTTTGGTGGCTGTCGAGCGCCACCTATGGCTGAATCTCACTGAGATTCGTGAGAAAGAGAAGGTCTTCCTATTGGACGGCCAGTCAGGCTTGTTTGGAGAGGCGGTTAATTCAGTGGTTGACAAATTTCAAATTGCTAGGACGCAGTCGGCTGCCCTTAAGCAGTTTATGCCTAGGAGGGCCCGTGATCCTCCTACTCCTTCCCCAGCGCCTAGGGACCGCTTCGCACACCTGAAAGAGGCCCCTAAAAGGAGTGACGAGCCGAGACATCCCCCACCTCGCACGGTCTGGGGAGCTCATGACCGTCCAATGCCCCGTCAGCGCCCCCATAGACGCGTTGACCTGAGGCAGCCAACAAAACCCGCTGCTTCAGCTTCGCAGGGGCGTTTCTGATCCACGTGTCAGGAAACAGAAAGCTTCCCCCATCTCAGAAGGGAGGGACAGACCGCTGAAGCTTATCTGTTTCCCCTCGAGATGCTCTCCAGATCAAAATCTGTCATACTCCCCGCCATGCACGCTGGGGATGCAGAGTCAGCCTGCCAAAACCATCTTCCTGTATTGAAGGATGGAGACGCTCAAGGCGATCTCCCCTCAATGCATCTTCTCGCTCAAGCTGTTTCACCCACGGAAGGAGATCTGGCTTTCTCCTCGCGTCGAATGCTCCAGCCCCTATGCTAGACCCCACAATGAGAGAGACCTCGGTGACCCCTGTGGGCCAATCTTCACAGTCAAAGGATGCATCAGGCCCTCCTTCAGCTGTTTTAGCTCTGTGCCCACCACCTCTCGCTGGCAGACACTCAGAGAGTTTGGCAGCGAGGCCCCTCCCAGGGCACATTCCTGCGCAGCCTTTGTCTCACCACCTAGCAGCGTGGAGACTTCTGCCAGGTGTGTCGCGCTGGTTTCTCCGCACAATCCAATTCGGATACACACTCCAGTTCCGCCGCAACCCTCCTTGCTTCGATGGGGTTCACCCCACTGTCACGAACAGCACCCTAGAGGCTTCTGTTCTACAGCAAAAAGTAACGTCCCTCCATCCTTCGCCTTTGGGGGAAAGGCATATCAGTATCGGGTCCTTCCTTTTGGTCTAGCTCTGGCTCCGCGGACGTTCTCCAAATGCATTGATGCAGCTCTGGCCCCCTTGAGGCTCCAGGGCATCCATGTGCTAAATTATCTAGACGACTGGCTCATTCTGGCTCATTCCAGAGAGTTGGTGTGTCGTCACAGGGACGTCCTTCTCCACCACCTCCGGTCTCAGTCTCAGGTTGAATGCTCAGAAGAGTGTCTTAACTCCTTCTCAGCAGACCACTTTCCTGGGTGTCCAACTCGATTCTCTCTTGATGCACGCCCGTCTGGCCCCTGCTCAAGTTTCCAGTCTCCGTGTGTGCTTGGCCCGCTTCAGGTTCGGCTATCACGTAGCAGTGGGCATATGTCGCAGGCTTCTGGGGCTCATGGCAGCAGCCTCTCTTGTGCTGCCCTTAGGTCCCCTTCATATGAAACCATTCCTGTGATGGATGAAACTCAGGGACATCCGCCCTTCTTGGTCTGCCTTCCGCCCACTGAGAGTGTCGCGCAGTTGCACAGGCGTAACTATCGGTAAGCAGGGTAAGCGGTTGCTTACGGGCCCGGACCAATCAGGGGCCCGCCCGCGTTACTGGAAGATATTGATTGACAGCCGGGTCCACCTATCGCATTTTACTACTTTTAGTCTGATCGCATTTTAATTTTTTGCGAATTGATTTGAATAAATAATGACAACAACATATTTGACTGATCATTAAATAAATGTTTGAAACGAACAATGATGAATTTGGTGAAATTTGTTTCGAATTGGGACTGGGGAATCCCCGGGTGAACATGCGCATTGCGTGCAAAACAGTAAAAAACGTTGAACTTGAGACAGATATGGAGACGTCAAAATTTAAACACAAAAGTGGCTTTCAAAAGCGCAAACGAAAAGAGGAATTTGATAAATTAATTAATAAATTGCCAAAAATAGGAAGTTTCTTTAAAAAGATGACACAGGGGGAGATCGAGATTGAGATGGAGCAATTGAGTGAAGTAAGTAAAGCACCTGAAGCTACCGTTGGTAGTAGCAGCTCCGTGGTTAATGCTAGCACCAGTGGATCAAGCAACATCGATGTAAAAGGTGAAAATGTTGAGGAGGAAGGGAGTGAGGCATTCACTGCGCGCTCGGTGGCCTGTGCTAACACCAGCGGGTCATCCAACAGCATCGAGGAGAACGAGGTAGATATGCCCATCACTGCTAATATCTCCTTGCATGAGCATCCAACCGACATGGGTCATTTTCCTGAATATCTAGACTCAAATGTCAAACGATTTATAATATCTTCGGGGCCGTGCAAACCTACTGGTCCTTTCCCACGGGATCCCGCACAGGATAACCGCTCCTTTACAACGGCATATTACGTTTGCAAAACCAAGTCTGGTTTGGAGATACCGAGGACATGGCTGTGCTACTCCCCCACACTAGATGTAGCCTACTGCGAGCCCTGTTGGCTTTTTGCCAAGTCAACATGGAAGACAAATACCTGGCGTAATTTATCAAAGAAAATTCAACAACACGAGTCATCCACTCTACATAAAGCTGCATGTGTGATATGCGACCTTTGGCGTCAGAACAGAACTATGGATAAGGATATGGAGAGGGACATACTTCATGAGGCCAGCTTTTGGAGACAGGTACTACACCGTGTGGTTAATGTTACACTGACTTTAGCAATGAACAACATTCCGTTTAGAGGGCATAGGGAAAAAATACGGGAAATTAACAATGGTAATTTCCTTTCTGTCATTGAGCTCCTGGCAATGTACGACCCAGTGCTTAAAGATCTGATTAGCCGCCCTGCTCGCTCGATCAAGTACCTAAGCCCACTCATACAAAATGAGCTAATAGAAATTCTAGCAAAACACACCCAGAAAGACATTCTAGACGAAATACGATCAGCTCCATTTTTCTCTGTGATTATGGACACAACACAAGATGTGGCAAAAGTTGATCAGATGAGCCAGATCTTCAGATATGTCATAGTTGAACGAGATGCTCGCGGTGTTGCCACTGATGTGACGATCAAAGAGTCCTTCATTGGATTTCGTGAAGTTAGCGACTCATCGGCCAGCGAGCTTACTCGGGAGATTGTTGCGTCTGTGGAGGACAACGGCTTAGACCTTTCCAAGTGCAGAGGGCAAGGGTACGACGGTGCCGCAAATATGCGCGGCATATACAGTGGTGTCCAAGCCAGGATAGCTGCAAAGGAGCCAACGGCCGTGTATGTACACTGTGCGTCACACAATTTGAATCTCATCCTTAATGATGCGGTGAAGATACAAGAAGTAAGACAGTTCTTTGACATTGTTGAGCGCATTTATGTGTTCTTTGGGCACAGCATAAAGAGATGGGCAATGCTCTCAAATAAAACACACAGTGACGAGACAAACAATGACTCCAACATAACACTGAAAAAGTTATGCCCGACTAGATGGTCCTCACGTTACGAAGCAGTAACCGCTGTGAGATATCGGTACAATGATGTGATGACAGCATTGGCAAAACTTTCACTGACAAGCAGAAAGAAAGATGAACAGGACGAGGCTGCATCGTTGAAACAGGCAATGGAGAAATTCTCATTTGTTTGTCTTGTTGTCCTCCAAAGCAAAATCGTGGAGCGAACTAATGTGATATCAAAACTTCTACAATCCCAAGACATGGATCTGGCTACAGCAGTCCAGCTACTGGACTGTGCCATCAGAGACCTAACTGCGTTCCGAGAAAATTTTGAAGATGCCAAACAGACAGCGAAGAGCCTTTCAGAGAAGTGGGGAGTGAGCACTGCATTTGAGAACACTCGGTTGAGAAAAGTGAGAACGCATTTTGATGAGCTGTGTCAAGATGAACGTTTAGCAGATGCTGAGTCTTACTTTCGCGTACATGTGTTTAATGCCTGCCTTGATATTGTCATCTCTCAGTTGACCCAGAGATTCGCCGGTTTACGATCAACAGTTGACAATTTCAAAGTTTTACTGCCCGAGACCCTTTGCACTGCAACAGACGATGAACTGTTTTTGCAAGCAAACAGGCTGGTGGAGATTTACAGAGATGACATTACTACTGATTTCCCAATGCAATTGTTATCATTCCGTTCATGCTTGTAAGACAGTATTTCACAAATGAGAACAGTGCAACAGCTGACAAAGATGTTGATCGTCGAGAACAGCTGCATCACTGCGAGTTTCGGGGAGGTTTGCACAGCTTTCATGATTTTTCTGACCATCCCAGTGACAGTGGCCTCTGCAGAGCGTTCTTTTTCAAAACTGAAACTGATAAAAAGCTACCTCAGGAGCTCAATGGGACAGAGTCGTCTCTCTGGACTTGCCATACTGTCAATTGAGAATGCCCGAGCGCGCTATCTGGATCTTAAGGATATGATCGACAACTTTGCACAGAGGAAAGCCCGGAAAATGCAGCTATAATGTAAGTGAGCATCTTTTTTATGTATTTGGACCTAGGCCTACAGTATGTGTATATAGCAGTGACAGTAACAGTGTGTTATTATGGTGCGCCGTCACCAGCATTTTTTTTTTTTTTTGTGCGCGTAACGTCATCACGTGTTGTAGTAGGGGGGCCCGCCTTGATAATCCTGCTTAAGGGCCCGATGTTGGCTCGTTACGCCACTGTGCAGTTGCCTTCGCGCTCTTTGGAGGTGGAAAGACTCCCCCTTTTTACTTCAGGCGGTCAAGATGGGTGTAGTCTGCTGTCGCCAGGTTGTCACGACGGACGCCTCTCTGACTGGTTGGGGTGCGGTCTTTGAGGGCAGACCTCGTGCAATGTTTGGACGGGCGAGCTTCTCTCGTGGCACATAAATTGCCTCGAGTTGCAAGCCATCTCTCTGGCTCTGGATAATTTTCTCCCGGCCCTGATGGGCTGTCATGTCATTGTCAAGATGGACAACATGGCAGTGGTGTCCCATGTAAATCGCCAGGGAGGCTCGCGGTCGCGCACCCTTGACAGACTTGCACACCGCCACCTCCTTTGGGCTCAAGACAGGTTTCTTTTGCTGAGAGCAGTTCATGTTCCAGGGGACCTGAACCTCACAGCATATTTTCTGTCTCGACAGAAGCTCAAGTCGGGGGAGTGGATGTTGCACCGCCTAACAGTGGCTAAAATTTTTCCCTGTCTCATCCGACGCCTCTGGGGATAGATGCCCTCGCTCATCCGTCGCTGGAGTTGAGACTTTGCAGAGTGAGGGAGTGTGGAATCCACCTCCTTCTGGTAACCCCATTCTGGTTCTCGGAACTGAGCTCCCTGGGAGAGGGGTCCCCTTTGCAGATTCCTATCAGGAGAGATCTGCTGTCTCAGCTCCAGGGCAGGATTTGGCATCCTCGTCCCGAAATATGGATGCTGTGGGTGTGGCCGATAAGGGGCAATCGTTAGCGACAGTGGCGTCTGGTCTTCCCGCTGATGTTTGGGAGACCATTGATAACGCTCGTGCGCCTTCTACTAGACGGCTGTATTTCTCTAAGTGGAAGGTTTTTGAGTCTTGGTGTTCAGCTCATGCAGTGGACCCAGTCAGATGCCCCGTCGGTTCTGTGCTAGAATTCCTGCAGGATAAGTTTGTGGCTGGAGTAGCTGCTTCCACCTTGAGAGTTTATGCCGCGGCTATCACCGTCTATCGGAAGTTAGACGAGGTTCCCTTAGGTAGACACTGTCTGGTCTCCTCGTTTATGCATGGAATTATGTCCCCAAAGTTTTGCCCACGTCATTCCGCTCTCAAGTCGTTGTGCTTCACTCTTTCTGTCCCCCTCCTTTTTCCTCTGCTGAGGAGGAGAAGCATAATTTGCTTCGCCCTGTTCGGGCTTTAAAGGCATACGTGGACCACTCTGGCCAGTGGCGCAAGTCGTCTCAGTTGTTCGTATGCTTTGGGGCTGGCCGCTGAGGGCGCGTTCACTATATAAAGGGCGAGTGACGTAGCGCCGCTGAGGAGACGCCTGCGCCATCAGGCCAATGAATTGGTGTGATTCTATAAGGATTTAGACAATCGGCACCGCCCTGAGGGTGTTCCCATTGCGTCATCGCTAGTGTTGGGTCCGAGTCCACCATTGTCGAGTCCGAGTCGAGTCCAAGTCCTTAACAATCGAGTCCGAGTCCAAGTCCGAGTCCAAAGAGGGCCGAGTCGCACTTGAGTCCGAGTCCTTAACATCCGAGTCCGAGTCGAGTCCGGCCGAGTCCACAAAGATTTAAATGGTTTTAAATTGACCTTTCACAAAGACCCGCCCCTCTTACTGTCAACTACGTCCGACAAGCCATTCCGCTCTCACTCCACATGTTCTCACACAGTGAAATATATATTGTGGAGCAAAGAGGACACTGACAATGCGCCAACAGACAAGACAAGGCTACTTCTGGTATGAAATAAAGTCTCAGCTTTCAAATTTTGTAATTTTTTTTAAATTAAAACAATACACACCATTTTGTGGTGCTTTAATATAGGCCTCAACTCAAGCAGCACATGAACTGATAATATCTTCTAGTTATAGCACGAATTAAACATGAATGAACATCAAAACTGCAAAAAGAATTCAATACACACCATTTTTCAAGTTCAAGTCCAATGACTTTAATCTACTATCTGGTTTGGTTTGTTTGTCGGACAAAAATGGCAGGTATCTGCATTATGATTGGTCAGATCGCATGTCAATCAAATTCCAGTGAAAGGTCTCAACACTGAGCTCTTAAATTAATATGTTAAACCTTACAAAATGATTCCAATGTATAGTTACAGTCATACGTTTACCTATCGTACATCTTTCAGATTCTGCAAGGTAATGCTCAAGAATATAACACGATGCATTAAGAGCCAGGAGTAAACTTTTGAGCAAGATGACGTTGATTTTTACATTTTTATTTATTTTGATTATCTTATTTTGTTTTACATGCTAATATCTTATTTAGCCTCTAAATGGCAGGACTAAATTAATGAATGAATTTATAAATAAAATAAGAGCAATTTACACCAATGATCCAGTTAAAAAATGTACACCCCCTGGCTCCTAATGCTTCCTTCTTGAGCATCACTAAATGTTTGCAGGGTTTGTAATAGTTGTGTATGAGTCCATCAGTTGTCTTCATGTGACAAGATGGATCTCACAATCATAGTCACTGCTAGTAAGGAGTCAAATATGCAGAAGATGCTGGAAAAGCAAAGAATGTGCAGGAGCTGGAGGATTTTTCCTCATGAACAACCATGTAAAAAAAAAAAAAAAAAACTTGTGGATCATTCAGGTAATGAAACACAATATTAAAATCAAGCCTATGTAATTTGTCTTGTATTTTGTGTTTGTATTTTTTCTTGTGGACTAGGCACACTAATATTTTATTTATATAAAATAAGACAAAACAATGATTAAAATCAGCTAAATCAAGATATTTCTTATTTTAATTCACCCCCTCAACAGTTGTCATGATTTAAAAAAAAAAAAAAACAGAGTTCCCTCTGTCTTGGAAAACCTGGTTATATGAGGAAGCCTAATTTTAAGTGTGTGAGGTTGTTAAGGTTTCTAGACCTGGAAAAGTCATGTAAATTAATAAATTAATGGCCATTTTTATAATGAAAATACAATTTTGTTGCTGTAAAATATTTTAGCTGTTATAAATTGCTAAAATGTAAAAATCGTTATCCTTACTCCAGTATTCATTAAAAACTGAAAAGTCATGTACATTCAGAAGTAAAAAAGATTGGGAATGTTGTTGTTGGAATAGGCCTTTGAATTTTAATGTGGACAATCAAAACATATACAGTGTAGGGGTTACCCTGACGCTCAAAAGTTTGATGCATTTTAAAAGTAGTCAACATTAAAGTAGTCAGAGGCCCAGGGCCTTGAGCTTAAAGGCCTGTATTCATCTAAAACACAAAAACAAGGCACTGCCAAAGTCAAATTGATATTGAACAGTGCTTGAATGTGTTCCAGTTACTGTTGGCACAATGTGAAATAAATAAGGAAATGAGAGATGTTATTTATCCTAGTCCAGGAACCTCCTCAGCATTAATAGTGGCATCTGAAATCATTATAACAGCTTTGACGTTGTACATGATTGTTTAAATGTGTTAAACACTAGTTCATTTTTGTAAGTGTGACTTCATTTCTCACATATGCTACTTTATTTCTTATATCTGTGACAATTTCTTGTATTTTGGACATTGCATCTTGCAATTAAAATACTGCAGGAAGATCATTTTGATATTTATCAGTCAAGTTACAGATGAGAGGCTAAATATCCTAGTAACAGTGGTTTTCATTACACAGAAGAAAGAAAGTCATATAGGTTTGGAATGACATGAGGGTGAGTGAGTTTTGGTCGATCTATCCCTTTAATTTACAATTGCACCTGGACAACAACTCACTGTAAGACAGTCTACCCTTTGCTGTAAAGATTTCTGTATAATGAGAATATATTGTTTGTTTGTTTTGTCTGTTTTTGCCATTTCCTTGTCACATATATGTGTGAGTGTGTGCATGCTCTCACTCAAGCTGCTTGACAGGGGCACTGGGTGCTTGAGAGGACTTATGTCCCTTTGCTGGACTTCTGACAGCTGGATTGGCTTGTTTTCCCTCCCTCTCCCTGGGGGCTTCGCTGTCAGCTCTATACTCAGGCAGATTGTGAAGAGAGAGATTAATGGACAATGAGGATGGCAGAAAGGGAGAGACATCGAGAGAGGGAGAAGAGAAAAAAGGATGAGAGGAGGCCAACTGCCATCTGCTCATTTCCTTTTAATGGACAAAGCAAACAGCAGGAGACAGTGCTGCCGACAAATCTGGATTTTCTTTATTACAAGAATACACACTCTAATTTGTTGAGGTTGACAAAGACAGAAACATAAATACTTTTTCTTCTATTGAGGTCTTTAACTCTCCATTCTTCTGTTCTTTTTTCAAGTAAATAAGTGTGATGTGGCCATTTCTATCTGGCTTTCAGGTTGATTTCTATTTAGCTTCCATTTTTGAAAAAATGCATGTTATATATGAGCAGAAAAAAAAATCATGATGTACATCAGAAAAATATTGACTATCTTGGTTCAGTTTGAATTTGATGTTATGTTATGTACTGTACAATTAGCTACTTCCAGTGAATAAACATGACTTTCACAAAATTATGTGGTTTCCCTTCTTAATGACTAACACCAGGCATTTCCCTTCACTTATCTGTTGGCTCTATCACCACCGTCTGTGAAGGCCTTACTTCCTTTTTAAATATCATATTAATTACAGCTTCAAGAAAAGTCAAAATGGTTTTATTTAGCATTAGCTAAACATCAGCGAGAAATTAGATTGGAGATGTAGGAAAGAAAAACAAGTGGTTAAGTATTAATTCTATATGCCTGTTTTGCTTCCTATTAGCACACATTTCAATAAAACTAAAATGAGACATGAGTAAAACAAGGTGTAGGCTGATAAATCCACGGTTAATCTAGGAATCTATTTTCCATCTCTTCCATGTGCATGTGAGATTTGACTGCTCTGGGATTATGTTCAAAGAGCAGTTAGTACTTGTACTACAAAGTCCTGCATTATAGACCCATGTAATTCAGCTTGGTCATAGAAAAATAATTAGACTTATGTACTTTATCTATAGGCATCTGGTTATGACTGTAACCATTGCTCCTTGAGAAGGGAATGAGAGGCTGCATCAACGTAGCGATGCTAAGGGAGTGCCTCTGCGTGATTGCGCTGTGAAGCACATATAAAATCAGTCCAATGGGGTGATGGAACGTCATAGGTGGGTGACGTCATGACCAGGAAGCTATACTCCGTACTTACAAGTGCCTGTCTAGTGTTAAATCATAGTGAGCACAACTAAGACATCAGCACCTAGGACCTCGGTCTGTACAGAGTGAACCAGTCTGCCACATCACAAACATCTGATGATGTAGCTGCCATCAGACCAAACAGTCCTGAAACTTTTTGACGGTGAGTGACTGGCTTAGCTTTATCTTGTTCACGGCTGTGAGGATCGAATCGATACGGGCAAAAGAAAGATGTGCCTGCATTGTCATCAAATCCCAAATCACGCCTAGAAAAGTGGTTCTCTGTAATGGAGAAAGCACAGTTTTCTTTGCATTCAGCCTTAACCCCAACCCCAATTCTTTCATGCTAAGTGAGGACGACATCTCTGCCATCTGCTCCAATTGAGCCAAAATCGACCAAACGTGACAAGTACTCCGTGACAAGGCAAGGCCGAAAGAAAGAACCCAATACATTTACATTAGGCATTTATTCATTTAGCAGATGCTTTTATCCAAAGCGACTTACAAATGAGAACAATAGAAGCAGTGAAACTAACAATAGGACAACAATATTCAAGTGCTATGACCTTTCCCAGTTTAATCTAACGCAACGCATGTACTTTTTTTTTTAAGATAATAGATATAGAATAGAAGATAAAGTGTTAGTATTAATGGATCAGGTGTTGCCGAAAAAGATGCGTCTTCAACCGTTTCTTGAAAATCAGCAGCTCGGGTTGAGTTAGGCAGATCATACCACCAGCAGGGAACAGTCATGGTAAAGGTCAAAGAAAGAGATTTTGTGCCTCTTTGAGATGGCACCACAAGACGGCGTTCACTTGCAGAGCGCAAGTTTCTGGATGACACGTAAGTCTGAAGTCAGTAATGAGTTTAGGTAAAAGGGAGCAGAGCCAGTGGTTGTTGTGTAGGCAAAAGTCAGTGACTTGAATTTGAGCAGCAACTGGCAACCAGTGCAGTTTTGTGAGGAGAGGAGTGACATGTGCTCTCTTCGGCTCGTTAAAGACCACTCTGGCTGCAGCATTCTGGATCAGTTGCAGAGGTTTGACCGTGCAAGCTGGAAGACCTGCCAGGAGAGCATTACAATAGTCCAGTCTGGGTAGAACAAGCGCTTGGACAAGGAGTTGTGTAGCCTGCTCTGATAGGAAGGGCCTGATCCTCCTAATGTTGTACAAGGCAAATCTGCACCTAGCAGTTCTAGCAATGTGGTCTGTGAAGTTCAATTGATCATCAATCACAACTCCAAGGTTCCTGGCTGACCTTGAAGGAGTTATGGATGACGAACCAAGCTGAATGGAGAAGTTGTGGTGTAGTGTTGGGTTGGCCGGGACTACAAGCAGCTCTGTCTTCGCAAGGTTGAGTTGAAGGTGGTGGTCCTTCATCCAGCCAGACATGTCTGTCAGGCAGGCTGTGATGCGAGCAGCTACCGTCGGACCATCACATCAATACCAGTAAGCTTTGCCCCCAAAAGCAAACCTGAGGGACTTCCTGAGTTTAGGAAGGATGGATATATGGAAGTATGCCTCCTTAAGATCTATCGTGACAAACCAGTCCCAGGATCTGATTTGTGTCACGTTCTGCCTCAGCGTGCAGACCTAGAATTGAATCCAGCTCTGAGGGGGTCGAGTACGACTGGTTACAAAAGTCTGAATGACAGGCTAAAGATTCATATTAGAATAGGCTCAATATTCAATATTCAAAGAATTATAAAATCATAGTTTGCAAACACACATAATTAGTTTGCATAAGATCATAGGAACACGAGAGAAAGGGATTCTCCCGTCAGCTCAGTTCCCTCTGCATTATATATTTTTTTGGCGGACCCGTAATCTAAGTGTTGGCTTGGCAAACAGATCCGAGCCACTAGATTCTTTATTGCATAAGACTTTCTTCCCTCGAGAAGAAAGTCCACCGAAGTTGAGCAAAAACTCCCAATAGTGCATTTGCCTGTACACATACACTCACCTAAAGGAGTATTAGGAACACCATACTAATACTGTGTTTGACCCCCTTTCGCCTTCAGAACTGCCTTAATTTTACGTGGCATTGATTCAACAAGGTGCTGAAAGCATTCTTTAGAAATGTTGGCCCATATTGATAGGATAGCATCTTGCAGTTGATGGAGATTTGTGGGATGCACATCCAGGGCACGAAGCTCCTGTTCCACCACATCCCAAAGATGCTCTATTGGGTTGAGATCTGGTGACTGTGGGGGCCATTTTAGTACAGTGAACTCATTGTCATGTTCAAGAAACCAATTTTAAATGATTTGAGCTTTGTGACATGGTGCATTATCCTGCTGGAAGTAGCCATCAGAGGATGGGTACATGGTGGTCATAAAGGGATGGACATGGTCAGAAACAATGCTCAGGTAGGCCGTGGCATTTAAACGATGCCCAATCGGCACTAAGGGGCCTAAAGTGTGCCAAGAAAACATCCCCCACACCATTACACCACCACCAGCCTGCACAGTGGTAACAAGGCATGATGGATCCATGTTCTCATTCTGTTTACGCCAAATTCTGAGTCTACCATCTGAATGTCTCAACAGAAATCGAGACTCATCAGACCAGGCAACATTTTTCCAGTCTTCAACTGTCCAATTTTGGTGAGCTCGTGCAAATTGTAGCCTCTTTTTCCTATTTGTAGTGGAGATGAGTCTTCTGCTGTTGTAGCCCATCCGCCTCAAGGTTGTGCGTGTTGTGGCTTCACAAATGCTTTGCTGCATACCTCGGTTGTAACGAGTGGTTATTTCAGTCAAAGTTGCTCTTCAATCAGCTTGAATCAGTCGGCCCATTCTCCTCTGACCTCTAGCATCAACAAGGCATTTTCGCCCACAGGACTGCCGCATACTGGATGTTTTTCCCTTTTTACACCATTCTTTGTAAACCCTAGAAATGGTTGTGCGTGAAAATCCCAGTAACTGAGCAGATTGTGAAATACTCAGACCGGTCCGTCTGGCACCAACAACCATGCCATGCTCAAAATTGCTTAAATCACCTTTCTTTCCCATTCTGACATTCAGTTTGGAGTTCAGGAGATTGTCTTGACCAGGACCACACCCCTAAATGCATTGAAGCAACTGCCATGTGATTGGTTGATTAGATAATTGCATTAATGAGAAATTGAACAGGTGTTCCTAATAATCCTTTAGGTGAGTGTATGTGCTTGTGACAAACAGTACATAGAGAGAGACAATTTCACAAAGGCACAGAAGCTAAGATTGTTTAGCTTCCTGTTCATGACACCTATGACGTTACGTCATGCCATTTGACTGATTTCACACGTGCTTCACAACGCAATCACGCAGAGGCGTTCCCATTTTCTTGGTCATGTGAACCTTAGAGAAAAATTAAGGGAACATTCCATTTTATAATTTTGCAAACATTATGGAAGTTACTTCTGAATATTTTCAAAACCTCTGAAATTAGCCTAGTTAGTAACGTTTTAAAAAAAGTTATACGCACGCCCAACAATCTTTCAGAAAAAAATTCCATGAGCAATGTATAAATAATGCTTTTGTGGTAACGTTTTTAATGAAAAATAAGTTTGAAGAACATTCTGTTAAAGGTAGCCTACTGGTTTCATAAATTTGAGAGAACTTTGCCAGAACGTTTGCCACAGTTCCGAGAACATTCCCAGTTAGAGTACTTATTCCATTGTGGTCCATACATTTAATTTTAGACTAGGGTACAGATTAGAAACACATATTAGGGTAACACTTTAGTTTACAGTGTCCCATGTTACACATTTTACATGTAGGCTACTTATAATAACAGTAAATTATGCATAATTACAAAAAAAAATCTTAATATAGTAAGTACATGTTGTTAATTGATATTAGTTAGACTTATTTGTATAATTACAATGTAACAAGGGTACCTTGACCCAGATGAGCTATTTCTCACTCTCTTACACTTTTCAGACAACCCAAGCACCCCAGGAACCTCCATTAGTTGGCGATAGTTGGGACACATAAGCTGATGTCTTTCTTTATCTCCATTAGTCATGACTACTGTGTCCTATTTCATGATTATCTTATGAAAACCAGTAACTCCCCCTAAGCATCGCCACCGCCAGCCTGCGCAACACGTCTAAAACACCCAACAGATGGTCATTACACAAACAGGCTAATTTATCTCAAAGCCAGCAGTGGGGAACAAACAAAAGTATTTTACTTAATGTAGCAGCTTGACGTTGACTTGCAGCTGAGCTTTCAAACCGGTTCAAATGAAAGATGTCTTGTTTTTATTAATTCTCCAGCAGAGAAAGCTCTTGTTTGTGAAATTGAAGTCAGACGATAGCACTGATCATTTATCAAAAGCCAAACGGCCCGTTTCATCATTGGAAACTGGTTAAAGCCATATTGTCTTCATTTATTGTGTATATGGTAGCAATATGTAACTTAATTCTTCCCAATTAATTTTATATGTTTATATAATCCCAATCAATTTGGCTATACAATCAAAAAAAAAAAAAAAAAAAAAACTAATAATAATATTTAAATATGTTATCCTAAAACATTATTCATATTATGAATTAAGAATTTAAAATGGGTGAAAAAAACTACAGCTTAATAAACTTAAGCATTTTGTATAAATCTTAATAACTGGGAATGATTAATAGAACTTTAAAAAAGTACACTAGTATAAATAACTCAATATTTGTTAGTCTATTTTTTTTTTTTTTTTTTTCATATAACCAGGGCTGCACATATTGTAGCACTGGTGCTATAGAGGTTGAAAGTTTTATAGCACATGCCACACAATTGTAGCACAAGTATAACATTTCTGTTACAATCTAAACAACCACAAGTAGTGCAGTTCATCACATAAACAGGCATGTGACTGACAAAAAACATTAAAGGTACACTCTGTAATTTTTTTCCCGCCAGAGGTTGCATTTTCAAAACAATAACAAAGACGAAGCTATCAAGGAGAGTGGAACGAAAGGAGATGTTGTTTTCACCATCCAGAGATGTGTGGAATTCACGAATCATAACCCTTAAATTTTGATAGTCCACTTTAGACATTCTACTAACTATAAGTACGTCTCGGTTACGTATGTAACCCTTGTTCCCTGAAGGAGGGAATGGAGACGTAGTCGGACATACCGTACTGATTGGGATCACGCTTAGGGAGCCTGTCATCTTCGAGTATTGAAAAAACGAGCCAATGTACATTGGCGTGCGAGATTTGCATCTCGCGCTCCGCCCCACAGCGTGGGTATAAATACGGAAGCGGATACATTTGCTCTGTATCGCTCTGTATATTTCTATGGCATTGCTGTCCAGGAGTAATAGGCTAGTTGCACCAAGGGGGTAATCTTTCAGAAAAAACTGAAGCTTCCCCAGGGGACGCCATTGATTAGCAGACCATCACCTGCTGTTAGCATTCCATTGACTCCCATTCATTTTGGCGTCACTTTGACAGCGAATAACTTTACATCTGAGGCGTTTAAAGACTCCATTTGTCCATTATTTATTTCTAAAGAAACACGAAAATGTATAAAAGGCTCCATTACCTTGTATCTTACGTTATGGCCCCGTAGAAGCAGTTTTTGTAAAAATAGGCTAACGATTGCGTCATAACCACGCGACTCTCTGTCGCACAGTAGAGAAATTACCGTATGGACAGGAGGAGAAGCTCGTGCGCAATCGGGGGGACGTGGAGGCAAAATGACAAAATAATTAATCAGAATACTTTCTGCTGCTTACTAATTTCAGAATACTTTCTAATTTCTCCTGCTCCTAGCTCATGGACACCTCCTACTCACACTCTCCGTCTCTGCAAGTTTCGGAAGTGAATGATTCAGATTTCTCTTGGCACAGCTTCTAGAAGACAGACAGGTTGCTCACGTCACATCTACGTCATCAAGCTCAGTTTGAGTCTGCGCAGTACGCTCAGCCATCAGGAAGTTAGTGCTTCTAATTGACTTCACTTTTCTCCGTTGAATCCAATGGGGTCGCCTGTGTCCATTTCTTTTACTGTCTATGAGTTGCACGTGGCCGCCATGTTGGATTTCCGATCAGCCAGTGTGGGGGTAGACACTTCCGGTTTCGCATTACGCCCGGTGCAGGGAGCCGGAGAAAGCCGAAAAAGATCTCTTATAGTTGTTTATAGAATCAATTACAATCATTTAAAATACTACTAAGATCCATATTACTATCACACGAGCCAATGGCAATTAAATGCATGGATGCATAGTCAGATTAATGAATGAAATACAACTGTTCACGAACAGAAGATTGTATTTGACTCATATTCGCATACACAATGACAGTTATGCCTACTGTAAATATAGAGTTACAACTACTATTAGAGTTGTTTGCATAAAATGCACCGTGAACATTCACACGTTTGCCCTGTGATAGGCTACAATTTATCTCCATAAATACTATTTTCTCAGTTCTGCGCATATATTTTCACATACTTGCATCAATTGCTCGATCAATATTATCATCACATATTTTACATTTACATTTTTAACTGTAGGTACCACAAACAACTTATAGCTAAGTTTGTGTATATTTTACAGGTAGTAAAATACTGTGTGTGCTGCTTATAAACACCAGACAGATAATGATTTATGAAACAGATGGTCTTTACTCATCTCACTTGCACAAAATAAATGCCGTAATAGAAAGCATAGAAACGCACAAAATACACTGAGAATTATATGCATTTAAAAATGTGGTCGGGTTGAAGTCATCCCTCCGGATCTTCTGCATCCACTCAGCCTGTACTGCAGCGTCAACAAGGAATGCATGAAAGCTGACTTCTTTGTTGTAACGTGACGAAACGGTACATAACGGCACACAACGAAGTGCTGAGGCTGTCACACTCTGAAAGGCAAGTCTCCTCTCTTGAATCCTAAAAACACTCATTGTGAAAAATTATCTCTGGCAATGGAACTCGGTCGCTGTTGTCTCTCGCTCTCGCTGTCAGATCACTGGAAGTTTTCACCGGAAGTACTGGCCCACACACTCAAGGTCGAACGTCAACGGTCGCCATATTGTGCACGGAGCGAATTAGCTTTTGAAGTGGATTTAATTAATGTAGAGTTAACGAAAGTTATCATGAGGATTGTAATGTTTAAAGCAGATGTCTTAACAAATGTCAGTAGACCGGGAAGATTTTAAAATGAGCCGTTCATTCATAAATACGCAAGATCGCTGTGAAAATACAGGCCGGAAGTCAAAAGGCAACGAGTGCAGCGCTGAAAAGGGGCGGGGCTACATTATATAGATCAGTGAGCGAACTGCTCGTTCTGTGTGCTGTGCACCTCGCGTTTTCGAACCTGAAAAACGCGTTAGGTGTGATCGGGGCCTAAAAATGTATTTTAAGTATAATAAATAAAACATAAAAAGCAAAGATCAGAACACAGAACCGGGTTCTGTACATGGCAGACAGGGGAGCATAGTCGAAAGCCGGGCGATAAAGGTCGGTAAACGGAATCAGTCCAGGAAACATCCACAAATCCAGAGATGCAAAGAAACAAATGAGACTAAATAGCAGACAAATCAAATGAAAAACTAAAGAGTGCGATCGAGGCTACATTTGTCACATTAGAAAATGAAGTTGTAGGTTGTGTTTGAATAATTACGTATCTTATTTAGCTGAGGTAAATTAAATGCAATACTCACGTATCATTGCTCGATGAAGAATGAGACAACACAATGAGCCCAACGGGCAGTTGAACTTTAAAAGGCTGATTTTCGCGCTTCAGGGCAGTGACTAATACAGTATGTATGTCGTCCAGTGGTTGTCAAGACACCATTGGCACAACCTTAAGCAATGGCCCTGAACGGTGGTTTAATGTCAACAACATTGTGACAACGCTGTAACAACCTTCACCACACAATGTAATTATAGCAACCTTTTGGCCATGTTGTTAAAACAAGAAGGTTGGGTATGTTGTGCAAACATTCTGTTTGCTGGGAAGAGGGTGAGTAATTAATGACAGATTTTTTTTTTTTTTTATGCACTGCATTATTCAAAGCAATGAAATAACATAACCATCTGTAAAAAAAAAAAGAAAAAAAAAAGAGTGCACAACGTTTAAAAACAAACGTTTATGAATCAAGTATAATTTCGTGCATAACCAATTATGAATAAATTGCATCAGGTATAGTACAGCATAGTTTAATACAAAGAGTCAAAGTGCCGTACTTTTTGCGGATAAAGACATGAGCTGCAGAGAACTTCTTAACTTTCTAAACATGCGGCTCTCTTGTGCGAGACGTGAGTGCAATGATGTCCGTCTAGTTCATGTTTACCTAGAAAACGATGAAAAAGCAGTGCAGAAAATGCGTTCTGTGTGAACAGCTTGGTTACGGTTTTGACATAAACCAAGATCTTCTGCACATTTAGCTTCTCTATTTCTGCAATGTTTAGAATGAACAACGCAGCAGCGCCACATTGTTGGTTAAACCAGATGGTCTTATTATTGGGAGATACGAGGATCTGAGGTCTCTGGTTGTCAGATGACAGTCAAAATTACATCTGACAGATGTGAATGCAAGAACTCGCTTTGTTGTTGCTGCTGCTAGAACACAACAGAGATATTCAGCTCAGAGAAGAAAGTATGTGCATCATTTTCTAGGATCTGTGTGCCGCATTTTGATTAATAATCATTGATCATTACTGCACTTACAGTGTGAGTAAATAATTTTCATTATTTTCTGAATTTTCATTTTTGGGTTAAGTAAACTCCCATATCACTGAACAAAACAACACAGTTGTAATGAAGGTTAAGGAAAACCAATCAAACATCTTCAAACCACATACTACATGGATGAACTGACTGAACAATGGTAGGGGTGAAAACAAGTTTGTATTTTGATGAAATGTTTACATAATGGTAGCCTGTCAATTATTCAAGGAGACTCACCATGCAGGTTCTGAAAAACTCAAGACACACAGGAAGGCCAAGAAGAGCAGTGCTGAGTAATTCCTATGATTGGGAAGTTACCTGAACAAGCATGATTTTGAACATTTCAATTAAAATATATACACAAATAATGTGGTGTTCACATCTTTAATACAATCAGAATAGTAAAATACCAAAAACGAAATATCAAAAAGTCTGAATATCATAATAGCAAAAACAAAGTGGATTACTTTCAGCGATAATTAATGTTAAATATTTTAAAAGTCTTTACCATTCACTGATGTGGCTCTGTTGAAAGGCTTCTCCCTAAAAGTAAAAGGAAAGACATCAGGAAACACAGTGAAACTGTATTTCTACAGTGGGTCATTTCATCAAGTAATAAAATTATTATTATTATTATTATTATTATTTTAAAGATCTGGTCAATATTGCTCCAAAGATCATTAAGACAAGTATTTAACTATACATTTCATGAGGAGAATGAACTTTAAAAACTTAGTAAACATGATTCATAACTTTAAATCGATGCAGTCTTTTAAATGACAAAGCAAGTATATTTACTTAGGCATTAAATAAACTAATTTCATCCTTTGACAAATATAGCTAATTTAAATAGATTTAATTTAAACTTTTTTTTTTTTTTGTGATATGCAGAGATGCATAGCTTGCAGAAAATGAATGCTTTGTAAGTGATAGACAACAACTTTGGTTTAACCTTGGTTTAATCAATCTTGTTTTTGGTAATTGTCACTATATGACTAGTCAATCAAACCGGCAGTCTGCGCTGCCACCGTGTGGTCATCCAGCCACAGTAGAGTAGAATAGAATCTGCAGGCCCAACACAATTTCCAAATGAAGAATTTTAAAGGTAAATGCATAGACTGTAAAAATGTTGGACTTCATACTATTTTCTTCGAGAGACGGGGACAGTGATCCAGTTTTTCATCACGCTTATTTCACATCTCATTAAATAATATGCATATAGTGGAAATAAATACAGGTGACATGACACTATACTACTAAGGATAAATAAACAAACAAACAAATAAAAAAATATATGTTTTTGTCTTAATATGATGCGCCTAAATAAAATTATTGGGCAGAAATTCAAGAATTTTTTTTTTTGCATTTTTGTTGGTTTGCGCTATGTTTCTGTTTGGTACATTATTCCCATATTTATCTGCTTCAAATTAAAGAAAGCTCATATCCATAAACGTTGTACATTGATGTCAAGTACAAAGGCTGTTGTTACAACCTATGCTTGGACAAGGACATATCATTTTAATTTTGTGAATTAATTTATTAATTAAATTTACTTGTTCAAAATAAATTGTGCCATCCCCCATCACCAAAAAAGGTAAACAAAATGTAGGCCTAAAGAAAAAATGTAATTCACAAATAAAAAATAGAATATATTACAAATGCAAAAACACAGGGCAGGCTAACAACTCTAAAAAAAACATAGCTAAATTTTCCACTAAAAGAGGTGTTTCTCTGTTTATTTTAGCTCGTTAAAGTGCGTTTTTGAATGAAATTACCTTATAACAATTGATCATTTAAAAATCTGTTAAAAAAGTATGATTAGTGAGTTGTTACAAAGGTAGGCTAATGGTAATCTGGATTTTCACTCTTGAAAACAGTTGGGCTATTTAAGTAGCCTAAGCAACTGTACAATTTATAACCATTGTAATCCGACAAAACCATGGATGATTAAAAACATGGACAATCACTCATTTCCATGTTTAGATCAGTTTCTGTAAGACAAATACATTTGTTATGAAAAACAGTTAACTATGGAAGGAAGCCCATTTCTGGCACATCACATGGCAAAAAAACATGCTATGGAAATTTCGTTAGTAACGTTAGCCTAATCTGTTTTTAGAGTTGTTAAATTTTCGACGTACTAACTTATTTATGTGAAAAGTTAAAATTATGACATATATAGCAGCCATATTTATAAGTCAAAATTATTGACATAAAAGTCGAAACAACCCTCACCTGTGTGGTAAAGTCACTACTAACTCACGGCCTCTAGTGGCTAATAACAGAAAACGCATATTTCGTGGGAGTGACGCAGATGAAGTTTGTCTCCTGCGAGGCACCATCCTTGATACCCTTTCCCCTTTCCCTCTCTCATAGCGAGATTTCCATTTAGCTTCTAATGTTTTTACGTTGTAAATTCAGTGCCTTTAAAGCGTAATCTTGTTAGTCTTCTTAGTTATATTCCGCGTAAGTGGCATGATGTTTACGTCCACCGGTTCGTGGGGATTGTGTAAGTATAGCTCAAAATCATCATGTCATGAAGATCATATCCTGCTGTCATTCATTCAGATTATGACCTTTAATCGATTATTATCGCACTTCACACAACATCCTTCCTTACTTTCAAATGATTTTGCTTTGACTCATGATTTAAAGCAGGAAGTGTTGCTATCGTTTTAAAATTTGGGGGTGAAACCAGGCGCTGCTCTCGGAAATGCGACATGACACAGAATTACCATTTGTGTGTTATTATTATTGTGTTAAGTCTTTACTATGAGAGCTAGACATATAGAGACTGAATGAACTCTTCTTAAAATCACCATAACCAACACCACCTTCTTGAAAAACGAAAGCCAAAGAGCCTCAGTTCACATCATTACTGATGTAATAATGAAAATTCATTTACCTTTTCTTAAGCTGTTTTAAGCCTGTGACTTTATTTCTTCTGTGAAATACAAAATAATTATATCTTTCGATTTTAAATTTGGTTTACATTTTTTAAAATGCCATAGACAGTTTGAGGATTTAAGATACCAAAACATAGAAGAATATTGCTTATTTGAATGTACTGAAAGAGTTCAAGAGATGTCATGAATTTATTTTAATTTAAATACTTTTTTTCAACAGAAATAAAATATCTATGTCATGACATTGACCCATATTATAAAAAAACTTGTATAGTAGGCTATTTCAATGATACTAAAATAACACTGACAAAAACCAGTGTGTCTGACTGCCGTCTATGCTGACTGCACTTGGTGAACTCACATATTTACCAAAAGGACCCATATTTGGAAAATAAACTTTCATCCTTTGACATGACAAAGGATTTAACAATACAACTTCTCTGCTGTCCTACAGATAAAGCTCCCCTGTCCAAGAGCTTATTGCTGCTTCCTACAGTCCTCTCTGTACTGCTGACTGTGCTTCTGCCTCAGTACCAGGATATGTTCATATACAACATCCAGGCTGTCAGGCAGGGCAAACAGGTGAGATAATACACCAATCTTCTTGAATTTACTTGAATAATTCAGTGCACTATATAAAATGCACACTTTTAAAGTCAGCATGAAACTGAAGGTGTGGTAGTCTTTTCTTCGCTATTGCAACGGCGGGACATGATTTTGTCCATCAGGAATTGATTGGATTGTTTTGGTTTGCAATAGCTGTGTGATCTTATGTGAGTGACGAATTGTGCCGCCCTTGTGCCGAAAACACGTCACCTGACCAGAGAAGAGATGTTGTTGCAAGAAGTTATTTTGATGAAAGATTACAAAAAATAAAAAAGATAAAAAAATTGTGTGTGAAATTGTGCACATATTAAAGGTGCTGTATGTAGCTTTTCTACCAAAATGAATCCTTTTTTTATTGCCTGTGTGTGAAGGGGTTGTAATCTCACATTAAAATTATCCACTTTGCAGGTTTTGCTATTACCTCTGAAAGCAAGTATTCTTATTTTTATGTGAAGGCTCCGGGTCGGATTTACCGCCAGTGACGTGACCTGCATGCGCGCTCCCGAGCCTCTCGCCTCGTCTAGCCTACTGACTGACTTTGCACTCAACAGCGACGACACTGCAACTTATGACATGGACTTATGACTTATGCAACTTTTGACATGTCTGATAACACTAAGAAACGACCTGCGCCCAGCAAAACACAGACTCCAACACAAACTCCACATATTGATAAAAAAACAAAAAAGTTTTTTCTGCTGAAGCTCGTAAGGCCAGACGTGAATCGGATGAACTTCTATGGCAAGCCGTTTTAACTTTTATTCATTTCCAGGATATGAATCCTTGATATCAACAATTCAATTTTCACTAGTTAAAATTCTAATTCTTGATATCAGGAATAATGTTTCTACTAGTAACAATGGCAATTTTTGATATCAGGAATTACATTTCAACTAGTAAAAATGTTCATTCTTGATATCAAAAATTGAATTTTAACTAGTAAAAACTATAATTCTTGGTATTAACAATTGAATTTAAATTAGTAAAAACTATAATTCTTGATATTAACAATTTATATCCTGGGAATGGCAATAGGCAAGCCGTTTTGACTTTTAATCATTCACAGGATATGAATTCTTGATATCAACAACTAAATTTTCACTAGTTAAAATGATAGTTATTGATATCAGGAATTAGATTTCTACTAGTAATAATGCTAATTCTTGATATCAGTATGTACATTTTCACTAGTTAAAATGATAATTCTTGATATCAACAATTGAATTTCAACTAGTAAAAACTATAATTCTTGATATCTGTAATTGTATTTTCTCTAGTGAAATGTCACCATAGGCTGCCATTCAAAATCAATTGTTGATATCAAGAATAGATTTCTTACTAGTTAAAATTCCAGTTTCACATATCAGAAATACAATTCTTACTAGTAAAAACCTTTATTTTTGATATCAAGAATTCAATTGTCACTAGTTGAAATGTCTATTCTTGATATCAACAATTGTATTGCTACTAGTAACAATGTTCATTTTTTATATCAATAATTCCATTTTCACTAGTGACAATGTTAATTTCTGATATCAAGAATGTGATTGTTACTAGTAAGAAAGCCATTTTAGATATCTGAAATAATATTGATATCAGAAATACATTTTCAGATAGCAAAAATGAAATTTTTTACTAGTAGCAATTAAATTGTTGATATCAATAATAGATATTTCAACTAGTGACAATTGAATTATTGATATCAGTAATTCACATTTTTACTAGTAACAATGTAATTATTGATATCAAAAATCAAAAAAAATATTTCTACTAGTAAGAAATCAATTCTTGATATCAACAATTGATTTTGAATGGCAGCCTATGGTGAGATTTCACTAGTGAACATATAATTACAGATATCAAGAATTCAATTGTTGATATCAAGAATTACATTCTTGATATCAAGAATTACATTTTTGATATCAACAATTCAATTGTCGATATCAAAAATTAAATTGTTGATATCAAAAATGTAATTCTTGATATCAACAATTCATATCCTGGAAATGAATAAAAGTTAAAACGGCCTGCCATAGAACTTCGGGTGAGAAAATACGGCTCAACATCGGCAGGGCATTTGAATAATGGAGAAACCTTATCTACAAACCTAGAATGTACATTTCCTGAAGAAAATGTGAAGTGGTGCTTGCAGTGGCAGAATTCGGCACGGTTGCTAGGGTTCCATACTTATCAAGGTACGAGCATGGAGCATTAGTTCAACGTCAAGCTGATAAAAGTAGCCTATTATTTTAACGTTGCAGTGGGAGTTTACCTGAGTTTCCAGCATGTTGTGGGATGCTTTGTGTGTTACGTCCGGTTGCGTCTCAGTCTGGCCGGTACCCACAGTGCTCGCTCATAAATTCGAGCACGCGTAAAGCCTGTTTTATACTTCTGCGTCGAACTGCCGCCGTAGCTACGTCGTAGGCTTTGTGTAGCGCGCGTACCCTACGGCGTACCCTGACGTGCACCTCTCCAAAAATGTAACAACGCGTCAATTCTACGCGGACACAAGCGCGGTGATTGGTCTGCCAGAACCCCTCCCTCGGGGTTTCACATGCTCCCTAGGTGCGCGTCAACGCGGACAACGACACAGAAGTATAAATTAAAACCAACACGTTGCCTACGGCGTATAGGCTCCGGCGTAGGTCCGACGCAGAAGTATAATGAGGCCTTAAGAGCACGCGCTTGTAAACTTATTGGTTGCAATCTGAAACATCACCACTAGAGGCCGCTAAAAACCACATACAGCACCTTTAAATCATTTATAATACATACTGCAGTATTCCTTTAAAAAGATAAAAATTGTCCATTTTGATTTCGTGGTAAATTTAACACTGTAAATTGCTCTAAAATGTTTTTGTAGTAAAATAATTTAGCTATTGTGTCAAAAGCAAAAAAAAAAAAAATGGTTTTCCGTATTGGTTATAAGATATTTAAAGGAGTAGTTCATTTGAGAATTAAAATGTCCTGATAATTTGCTCACCCCCTTGTCATCCGAGATGTTGATGTCTTTCTTTCTTCATAAAAGATGCGTTATTAGTCATTCTCTTGCCATAGTTCCTTTCGTCTTTTGTTGCTATCAATTTTCACATATAATCGATACATTTTATTGGATTGTGATTGTCTATAATATTTTTGAAATATTTCTAATATTGTGTGTGTTTTCCATGTGTCTCTTCTAGTTCTGGAGGCTGGTGAGTGGACGGCTCATCTGCCTGGACCTGAAAGACACTTTCTGCAGCAGTTTGCTTATCTACAATTTCCGCATATTTGAGAGGAGGTTTGGCAGCCACAAATTTGCTGTAAGTATCAGGTGTCAATAATCCGCTCGTTAAGTCTGACGTCACGTGTCACTGCTTTCTGGTCCAAACACTCTATCAGATGCCAAAAGCAAACAAGGAACGGTGCTAATATACACTCACAGTGTGATGTAATACTATTTTATATGTTTTATAAATCATTCAAATACTGCTCTCCGGGACACCGTGAGCACGGAGAGACTGTAGTGTACACCTTACGTTTTTAAAAGCTAACCTTAAATGTGTAATATGAATGAATAGTGCTCATAAATGGCTGTTGAGATAGTATTGTCAAGTGAAACGAGTTGAGGCTTGGACCTGAACACGGCGTTCATTACGTTGCAACTTAACAAGCGACTAGCGCCTTTTTTTTTTTTTTTTTTTTTTTTTTTTACTTCTGTTTTTTATATTACATTGCAAAATCTATGCAGTACAAATATGAGATTTATTTCTGAAAAAAAAAAGTTTTTGGAAAGCGCAAAGTGGTTTTCAGAAAGTCTCAAAATATTTTTTTAGTTTTTTTACTTTAACTTTTAGGGGAGTGACTTTTTCCTTACACTGTTTGTGAAGTATTAGTTAATATAAATGTTAATGGAGTATTTACAACAAATGCCTCTGCTTTGTTGTACCGAAGAACCCATTTTCTTAAAACATTCCCTGCGTAAAATTGTACGGTATATAAATATATAAATTCATCATTAGAGTTGTCAGGCGATTACATTTCTTAATCTAATTAATTACATAATGTGCTGATTAATATAAATTAATTGCAAATTAATCGCACGTCAATTTTGAGATGGTCCTCACTGCAGAACACGAAATCCAGGGGGAGGAGTTGGATCCAGATCCAACTCCTCCCACCTTACATATTCCTAAACCTACCCATCTCCACCCCCTGATCCCTGAACCCACCCCTAAACCTAACAATCTCCACCCCTTAGATCTGGATCCAACTCCGCCCCCTGGATCTCGTGTACTGCAGTGAGGTGCTACTGTCAATTTTGGCTTATAAATTACACGCCAAAAGTTAATTTGGTCACACTTCAGTTTAAGGTCCAGTTCTTACTATTAACTATGACTTTTGCCTCTTACTGCTTATTAATATTTAGTAATGTAGTTGTTAAGTTTAGGTGTTGGGTAGAATTATAATAGTTAATAGTGAGAATTGGACCCTAAACTAAAGTGTTACAGATCATTTAAAGTCATTATTGTGTTAGATGAGAAAATCATTGAATAGACATTACAAAAAGTAACTTTAGAAAGAAATAATTAGATCCAACATAGAATTTATTACACACAAACTTTTAAAACTACAATGTTGCCAAAATATTTTTTTCAGAAGCTGCATCTGAAGTGGCATTTAGCAGTCCCTCCAGGATTTCATGATTTTTTTTGTGTGATTTTTGCGATCAAAATGACTTTTGATTTTGTGGTGGTAATTTCTAGGGCTGTACTCAACCAAAGAAAATCTTGGTCGACCGAAGTCCTGAAATTTTCGACTAGAAATCGACTAAAATCGACTAAAAATGACGTTAGAAAAAAACCCCGTTAAATTAATTAGATGCGCACTTTGCGCAGGACTTGGTAGCCTTGTTGTCCGCCTAAATGAATTATAAATAAACATAAACAACTAGTAGGCTATTTGCAGTATATTAAATCGTTTTTGACCTAATTATTTTGCACTGAAATGAGTCTGACACTCGAGTTTGTCAGCTCTGACGGCGCTGCATCACGTGCACCTGCGCAATATCATAGCTTATGATTTCCGAAAATAGTACTATGTTGTCAACTAGTGATATCATCACAAGAACTGTTGAGGAATATGCAACATAATTTAGACAATTATTTTTGTCATATGTTATAATAAGTTATAACTGTCAGACGCTATCATTTCACCGTGCATGTCCTCGCACCGAGCGAGGCTGAACATGAGCTCAGCGTCGCAGCTGAGTCACGAATAGACTATTAATATTAAATTAAAGCTTTTACTCTTAATAAACACAAAAGGCACGTCCACTTTAATAAAAAAATAATATTTATTAAACAAACCAGATCAAGAGCAGAAACGAAATAAAGTGCATAACTGAAAAATAAAGCATCCTAGGCTCAAAACTAACACACCAACAGCACAGCACAATTGCGCATTAGGCTCCAAATAAAAAATAAAAAAGTTAGGTTATCACACTAAAACATTGAAATATGCAAATTCTAATATGTTCATATAGCCTTCTCAAAACAGACAGGGCAAGCTAACGCAGACAAGTGAGCTTAACGTTACCACTTTTAGATGATATGTCATGTTTGTCGTCAAGCTGTGGAAAACTGTTGCTTGCAAACTTTGCATTCGACCTTTTTCATGTTATCAATTTTAACAAAATGCTGCCACACTGTCGATTTCTTTGTTGTTGACATGTTAGAAGAGGACTGACTATTAAACGCTCTCACAATTAAATAAATAATATTCAGCATCAAACCTTCTATGCTCGACGCTCTCTCTTGGGTTGGACTAATCCAAAAAAGGTGAAAACAAGGGGGGTGTTTTGAAGACAGACTGTTACAGTGAAACAAGGGTACTCTGAAAACACCCCCATTAGCAGTTAGTGCTTTCCACCTGATGAAATGAGCGCGCCTCAGCGCGGCAAAACTGATGAAATAAACGCGGCAGAAAATCGACCAATCAGAATTTTGGTCGAACCAGAACGTATCGACCAACTAATCGACTAATCGACTAGGGCAGTACAGCCCTAGTAATTTCCAGAAATTTGTGGAAAAATTTGCGATTTTTATATTTTATAATAAGGACATCACTTTTACCATAATAGTATTATGTCAAATGCACAATAGTCATACATGACACAAATCACAAACAAAATGCATAAAGCTTGTTTATTTTGGTCTAATCAAATTCTCATCAAATTAACTAATTAACATTGCTTCAACTTTTTATGTCATAATTATGATTTAAGTATGTCATAAATGCGGGAATGGGCTTCCATACACGGGTGCCATTAATATGATTGCAAAATGAAATACTCTAAACCACCAGTAGGTTGCGGCAAGTCACTGTCTTAATGAGTGAATCATTCATTCAACCGATTCATTTCAAACGGCTGATTCATTCAGCAATGAAGCAAGTGGCCATTTTAATGATAGGTCACTGAATTAATGGCTCACTCGATTTGTTAAAACCGCGGGTTCATTTAGTAATGAAACACCACTGTGTGTTGCTTAGAGAAGCTCAACAGTTCTTCTGTGACTTTGAAACTGTTTTCATTGGTGAAATTGAGCAAAAACTGACAATATTGTGTCTAAAATGTAACACAACATTAACGTCTTTAACTGTTGTATAAAATCAATATCACATTTGCAGTACACAGTACTCTTACTTGTGTGATTTTCTTAAACTATATGAAAGTACATAAATTTTAGACAAAAACCCATACAGGGGAATTTTTTTGCCCCCATTTTATACATTTTAGTGGCATTTTAACTGCATTCTAATAGGCTTCATTAATGCAGTCAAAAGTACCAGTATAGTACTGACCACGCTACTAGTTCAAGATAAAGTGCATAAAGGTCAAACGGAAACATGGAGCATTTGATCATTTGACTATTTTTTGGAAGCATTTAAAATATACAAAACTTAAGCAGGTTTTTTTTTTTTTTATGGAATCAAAAGACTTTTCACATGTTACCAAACATTTCCTTTATTGTGCTCACCCATTCACATGCTAATGACTTAAAACTTCTATATTTTATGTTGTTGTTAAAATGTCATTATGCTTTTGGAGAAAACTGTACACCTAAAACATTGTCATATTTTTTGACCATGATGTTTAGTCCTTCCTTTTTGGAGCCTGGATTCTCTCTGCTTTTGTGGACTTGCTGCTGACAGAGGCTCTTCGCTTCATGTTTGAACTTCAGGTGGATGTTCTTCCAGCTGGACTGTGAGTAACATGACTTTCTGTACCATGTTTAGCTCTTTACAAACTATTAGGCGTTTTCAACAGTTTTGCCATGTGCATTTACTGTATGCTGCAAGCACAGAATGTATTATCAAAGAATGGCATCAAATTCAAGCAACACTGTCTGTTATGTAAAAGTGCGAGTGTCTCGTGGAACAAACATCAACTTCCCTTTTTGACATTGTCATTTGGATGAACTTTCTTGTCTCATTGTATTGTTGTGAAAGTATTCTTTACTTCACCAATATATGAAATGAATGTTGAAATGACAAGGTCTTATGACTACAACAGGAACAGTATCTTGTGAAAGTAAAGTACACTCTTATTTCAAGTCATTTCCTTTGTACTACTAGCTCTCAGACAATTCTTTATAAGATACTTTCGTAGAGTGGTCTTGGTAATCTGTAATAACAACACTTTTTTTAAGTCTTATGAAATCCACAAAGTACATGTTTCAGATGTCATCATCTTTCAGCTTGACTTGTGACATCTTGGTTGATTCATCCACACTCACTTTTTCACAATAAAAAAAAACGCTTTTTGATATAGTTTAACTGCCGTCTTTTGCAATTTTCAAACGTATTTATTGGAAAACCATTATCTGTTCTTCAGTAAAGGGATAGTTCTCTCAAAAATGCCCAAACCTTTTTGACTTTCTGTCTTCTGTGGACACAAAATCAAAAATATTTTGAAGAATGATAATAACCAAACCGTTTTGGTGGCCATTGACTTCCATTGTATGGTCAAAAAAAAAAGAGAAAAACAAGCCACACCAGCTAGACATTTGTTAAAATGTCTTCTTTTATGTTCCATAGAAGAAAGAAAGTCATGCCATTTTGAAACTGGTTAGTAAATATTGACAGAATTTTCAATTATCAATTACATTTTGAATGAACATTTTTTTTCCTCTCTCAACATGGATGGCAGTGCTTGCCAGTGTCCACCTGTTTCATGAAGTGTGAAGGGACACATTTGGTGTCTATGACCGTTAGTGACCATTTAGGCCATTTGTGGTATCAGTTAGCCTCGTTAGTGGCTTTTAATCCTCAATTCTTTTTTCCCACATGCAAGTTTGTTGTGACGTTTCATCACCTTATGTCGGCTTTTGTCGGTAACAGTTTTACTGACCTTCTCTAATAGAGTTCATAGGTATTTTGTTGTTTTTGCGGCGTGTGCCGTGCACATCACCTGTGCCTGAACTTTCATGCGAGGCTCTTCCAACACTGGAGAAGTGGGTGCCAACCTGCCACTTCATCATCCTCATCACTTTCTGCTTATAGCCTTTACACGCGAAGAAGTAAACAAAGGGATCCAGGCATGAATTCAGGTTCATAAGACACACTGTAATATGCAGGGATATCTGAAAGGATTGAAGCTCCGTGCAGTCTGGTTCATAGATAAGTTTCCGAATCATGTATTGCAGGAGGTCTATATGGTATGGGCTGAAACACACCACAAATACAAATACCACCCCTGCGATAACTCCTCTTGCTTTTTTGGTCCTTCCAGAACGTTCCGTTAGCCGATTCGACTTTGCTGCTAGACATAATTTATGGGTCAGTATGGAATAGCAAGCGATAATTATCGCAACCGGGGCGACAAAGCCTAGAACTACTCCTGTGATCAGCATGTAGGGCAGCCCTTCGAAAACTCCCTCAAAGTTGGGGTATTCCATACAGGTGATATTGCCATCAGGCTCTTGTTTGACCAAGTCAATGGTCAGGAGAGGCAATGTCTGGGCAAACACCAGCAGCCATATGGCAATACACACAAACTTTGCATTTTTTGCCTTTCTCAATTTCACCAGCCTCAGAGGAAACACCAGTGCCACAAAACGATCGACTGCCAGACAGGTCATGAAGTTAACTCCGGCATAGCAGTTCAAATAGAAGAGCAGTGCTGTGGCTTTACAGAGTCCTTCCCCCATGGGCCAGTTGAAGCCACGGCCGTAGTAAACAGCTCGTAAGGGAAGCGACAGGCAGAATAGTATATCAGACACAGCCAGGTTGGCAGAATAAAGAGTGGTTGAATTAAGTTTGGTGATTTTGGAGATCACCACATAAAGAGCCAGGGCATTTCCAAAAAGTCCCACTGGACATATGATGGAGTAGATCAGAGGTATGAGAACTCGCGCCACTGGACGATGATCATACAAGTTGGTGCAGTTTTGGCTGAAATCTTGATTCGTCATAGTTATACACAGGAGAGTTCACTGAAAAGAGAGAGGCAACTGGTATTATATATATATAAATATATATATAGTTCTTTGTACTCTCTTTTTATATATATATATATAGAAAGGTTCACGCGAAGAGTATATACGTTTTGAAACTTTTGAGTGATAGTATTATAATAATAGTAATTATAGTAATTTTTTAAAATGTTTTTGAAAAAAGTCTCTCATACTCCCCAAGACTGCTTTTATTTGATCAGCAATACAGTTTAAACAGTAATATTGTGAATTATTATTACAATGTAAAATAACTGTTTTCTTTTTTTAATGTAATTTAAAAATTAATTTACATTTATTTTTCATTTACATTTTTTTAATGCAATTTTATTCTGGCAAAGCAGCCATAACTCCATTCTTCATGTCACATGATCCTTCATAAATCATTATAATATGCTGATTTGGTGCTCAAATAACATTTCTTATAATTATCAATGTTGAATACAGTTAATACGTTGCTTAATGTTAATATCTGCTTAATATTTTTGTGTAAAACAATAATTGCAAACATGGTCACCATAAAACTATATAAGATCTTTTCTGAAACATATTTTCTTTCCAAGACGTATATACTTTTATCTATAATTTAATGGAATGATATACTCACCAGATGGCATAGAGAAGATCTTTAGTCAGACATTTGTGCTACTCTTTCTCTATATCTAATCTCACTTTTAAAGTGTAGCAGTATAAAAGTGAGAAACGGTGAGAGTTTAGCATCTCTTCCTGCCTCTTTCTAAAACTGTCTGTTACTCTGTTCCTCTCTTTCCTTTTACCTCTCTCGCTTACTAGCAGTGTGGGGAGGCTGCTTAAGTTTATATGGGGAAGTGACAAAACGTGTGGCTTTCACTGAGACTTTTTACGTCAGACAACCATTACTGTTGATTTGTATTGAATCCCCATTGAAAAACACATTTAGTTTCCTACATCAATACAAATTACATTTTAAAACTAAGTGAGCTAGTTAAGTCCTATCATCTTTTTTTTATCAAGGAAACAATGTATATGTATAAAGAAAATGTGTATATATATATATATATATGTATAAAGAAAATGTATATACATATATATATATATATATATATATATTGCAATTATATATTGATGCAACCATATTCAGAATTTTGCAATCTATGTTGCTTCATTGTACTGAGAATTGGACGTTCGTTTTATTGGCTCATCTGCTTTCCTCCATCTTAAAACTACTTGGAAACTACTTACCACAGAGCTTATCTATTGTACACATAAATTCTAACAAATATTATGCTTATGTCTGTGCAATATGTAGGCATTTGACGTACGGCACTTCTCTGTTTCCTCTTTTATTTGTATATTATATGAAGTATTGTGAGGTAACAATGTTTTTGGTCTTTATTACATTAAAAATAAATATTAAGGTGGAAGGAAACTGTCATTTCAACTAAAAGGGGACATATGCAATTTTACATTTTCAACTTCCTTTAGTGTGTAATGTGCTGTTTAAACGTGAAAAAGTTACAAAGCACAGTCTCTCCAAAATATGAGTAAGCACTGATTCCAAACTCCCTGAAACGCCTCAAATGTAGTCTTGAGTTTTCTTCTGGGAACGTACACGTCAAAATATTTCTCATTTAAATAATTACCGCCCAAGGCATTCCTCAAAAAAGGGGGGACGTGGTCTCTCGTTGAGTTGAGTTGCGTTCGTAAGTTTGTTGAAACTTGTGGTTATTGTAAGGGGTATGACATTTCTTAAACATGCTCAAAGCGGTTCACCAATCACAACACACTAGTTCAGCCAACCAATCTTCCTTTTTGGAAGGAGGTGCTTCATGGAGACCAGAACTAAATAGAGCATTACTGACAGACTGAGAAGAGAGGTTCTGCGACAGTGTAAAATATGTGATTATTTTTTTATTTTTTTATTTTAATTCAAGCATCAAAACCTATTCTAGTAGACCCCAAAAGTCCCTAAATTTAAACATTTCTTGAAAATACATTTTGCATATGAATATATTTTATACTTTTTTTTCAAAACCATATGAAACTAAGACAAGGATTATATTTCTAAGAACTTTCACATGTGTTTTAAACTAGATTTTAAGATTTTCTCTTTTAGAAACTGTCATATGTTACTATCAACAAGGTTGAGGATTGACTTTCAATGATTTTCCCTGTTTCTAACTTGTTTTTTTGTTTGTTTTTTTCTCAGGCTGGGCCCAGTCTTTGCTCTCTTTGTGCCTTTCTACAACTCCATCCCACGTGTTCAGGTCACTCAGCTGCTTGGCCATGTCTCAATCACAAACAAGTCTCTGACATACATTGTGGGTGCACAGGTGAGCTCAGACTGCAATTAACAAATCCTTTTTTTATTTATTTTTTTAAGATTATCTCAAAAGCTACATAGAAAAAGTAAAAGTCACTGCTGCATGAGATCTCAAGATAATAAATGTCATTTACTGGCAGTCACACGCTTTCTCCTCAAGCAAGTGAAGTTCATATGCAGTTTAAATGGTTAAAACACCATTTTGCAAGAGCAGAAACCACATATAAAATGTCTGTAAGATAACAGAGGCAAGACACATGAGAAATCCTGCAGTACCTGAGAACATATTATTTGTGGTTTGTGTTTCGGGGCTGTTTTTTGATATTAAAGATAACAGATGAAGTTGCACATTTACTCAGTAGAAAAACAGACAAGAGTAGATGGCATTTGAACATTTAAAGATTCATCACCATTTTCAGTTCTGCATACACAAACATGGCTTTAACATACCCACTTCCAACTAACCAACGTATTTTAATCTTGTAATATTAGATGATTTGGTTTCATTAAGTTAATGTTTTTTTGTTCCACTCTTGCATCAAATAAAAATTTTCTTTATATCATGCAATTGTTTATGGATGCAGTTAGGGCTGGTTGTAAATTAGTGTTGCTGGTTTGAGAGGCGTCAGAGATATTTTGTAGATGTAAAAGTTCTGAATTTCTTCTGTGGTCTGTTCTTTTATCTTGTCATCAGCTCCTGACGTCAAGTGCCTACATGTGGATTGTTGCTTGTAGTGGACTGGTAAGAATAACGGCTCATGTAGATTTGCATTACATTTCTGTGTTTGCTTGTTTTGATCTGAAATGGTCTTTAGTAAGTTTGATTACAAGTGCATAGTGAAGTTAAATATGACACACAATAATAAAGCGAGATCCACTGGTCTGAGAAGTCATTGTTACCATAGAAATAAAATTGTTGTGGAGATTTTTGGAGGGTAGTGGAAATTAGCTAGGTAACATTAAATAAATAGGTACCTTCCTATAGCTACTATAGGATGATTTACCATTAGAGCTTACAGTGATGGTGTTTTCTTGTAAAAAAAATACATTAAAGGTGCAATGTGTAATATTTAGCGGCATCTAGTGGTGAGGTTTGCGAAACAGTCAGTCACTCGCGGCCTATCCCTCCATTTGCAAACTCGAAGGAGAAGCTACGGTGGCCGACGTAGGATCGGAAGATGTCGTCGTCTGAGTCAGCAGAGAGTAGCAAGTCAAGCAATGAGGTTTCTTTATATTATATTTTATATTAAATTACATTTACTTAATTATTCAGTAAAACCACGTTATTGCGATTGTTATTTTTACTTGTTCATCATTGTGTTAGTCTTTTATTCACTGACTTTACCATAGCTTGTTTCCATGCTAGTTAGTATAAGATAAGAGCTATGGATAAGAGCATGAAAGCAGCTGGGTAAGGGGAAATAGCTAACGTTACGATGTCCGAGGCGTCGTTCAGACAGCATGTTTTTCTCCACGTTTGCAGAGTCAGGGACAACCTGAGTATTCTGCTGCGTCTTTTTCTGCTGCTTCTCATTCAAGTTAGTGACGAAACGCGCTCTGTAGCGCTGTTTGTTCGCTGTCGGCTACAGTAGAAACATGACGTCACGATATGTCGACCTTCAGAAGGGGGGTGCCCGCGGTTATGTAGATATAAATGACTCATTCTAATGACTCATTCTAAGGTAATAAAAACATAACGGTTCATTAAGTAAGGTCTTTATACACCACTGAAAACATAGTTATGGATCTTATATTGTATTTCTGTCAATAGATCCTCAGAAATATTACACATTGCACCTTTAAAAAGATGAAAAACTCCCTGTACCACATAATTCAAAATGTCTTCTTTTCTGTTCCACTGAATAAAGAAATTCAAACTGGTTTGCAATGACATGTCCAGGTGAGACTTCTATTACTAGTGCCATATAGCAATACAAGTCGAACTGTCTTGAGCATTATCTCTGCTTGCTAAATGAGCTGCCAGCGCGTAGATGAGGAAAATATGTGTGTCAACTTTTAGAAGTACATTACCATACAGTAGATCTCTTAAAAGCATAGACTGTAAAAAAAGATGGACGACGCCCCTTCGCTCTCTTCCATTGATGAGAACTGAAGCCGCCAGTGTCCCGATATGGCGCTGACATATTGGAACTTGAGTCTGCGGGACCAGACCTGCGCAGTAGTGAGCAGGAAGTAAAGCCGCGAAATCAACGCTCCGCCCTCACTCTCGCAGAATGCACTCAGGATTCTGCACACTTTTTAAAAAATTGATTGCAGTACGACAAGAGGCTTGTTAAAATAAAGTAAATACCATCTCCTCAGTCCTCCGAAGATCCCGAAAAAAATGTCCGTTGGTGCTTCAGTGACTACTTCGCTCAGAGAACCTGTCAATCACAGCTGTCAATCATGACGTTACACCACCGCATCACGTAACTAACTAAAAATCAACTTATTTTTTAAACAGACACTTGAACTTACATCGACGTGATAAAAACGACAGCAAATGAAAGAAACCTCGTTTGGAAAAAAGATATTTGAAGTGTAATTTAATTGTTTAGTTGGTCTCACGTCCCGTTGAATTACACGGGGAGGCGGGGCTTATGACCTATACTAGGACCAGTCACCGGGGGGCGATCGAGACGTTTTGGCTTCACTTTTCAGGGCTTGTGCGGCACGCTTGCTTAAAAGCTAATAGAAATAGGTTAAAAGCAACTAAACTCTTTTGACTTGATGGTTTCATTATTCTGGCTCATTGTAGATGTGTTTGAAAGATTTTTTTTTGAAAGGTTCTAGAAAAACTTTTAATGCTTTTTTCTGAAGCCTCGTTTATTAGCCTCCTGCGCTCTATTATACTTACAATGTGTCTGTGGCGCAGCTTGAGGCTGTCTACACTGTTCCTAATCCATTAGTCCTGTTGTCGGAAGTAGCACAAACACTTGGAGTATGTCATAAATAGAATGGGGCATCGGTTTACTCTCTAGGATTTTATTACAAACATCATTGATTAAAATAGGTTCTATTGTCTTTTGTTGTTGTTGCGTTACTGTCATGTTTGTATGGTAAGCGTTTACAATCACTCTGTTCCAGATCGCAGGCATGCTTTATTACAGTAATAAGTTGGCTGTCCAGAAGTTCTTGCGTGTGCCAGAATGGGTGGCCCGATGTGGTTCTGTGCTCCTAGAGCCGGTGTTCTCAGATTCTGAGCCCACTGCAGAGGCTCCGCTGGGGATGGGTGCTACTTTGGACATCCAGAGACAGCAGAGGATGGATATGCTGGACCAGCAACTGCTCCTGACTCAGCTGGCAAACCTCAGGAGAAATGCACAGCAACAGCAGGCTCAGGTACTTCTACAGTACTTTTGTTACAGGGACAGTCCCTCTGGAAATTCCTGGGGTTAAGTGACTCAGTACAGAGCTTTAACCACACGGCTATTCCACCACCCCCTCAGATGACGCAGAAGAACTAGCCTTAAGAACTAGGAGATAGCTGAAGGTCAGCTGAGTGTCTTTTTTTTTTTTTTTTTACTTTTACAAAAGATAAGGGCATCTTGTATCTCACTTACAGCCATGGTTTAGAACAGTAGTTTGTTTTTAATCTTTTTTTTTTTTTTTAACAGAAACAATTATTGAGGGGAGGAAATAAAATAATTATGATTTATTGAGTTTTAGGTATTTTTTAGCATTTTAATTAAGTCAGGTTGTGTTCACACCTGTAGTTCGGTTTGCTTGGTTCTTTTGGTCCGGACCCAAATAAAACACAACAACATTTAATCTCGGTCTGCTTAGCGTTCACATTAGCATTTTTAACACCGAACCTAAAGATATCGAATCTAAAGTCATAGGGATATTTTCACAACCTGATTATTAACAAAATTATCCTGTGTGCTGGTCTTAATGCATTCGTTGTATGTACATAGCCTACTGTACCTATGATGGTATTTGATCTGCTGCAAGGAGACTGGTTCTGATGCCTGTACCGAACTTATGATGGGCAACATCGCGACTATGACAAGAAAAAAACAAGTATGCTTGAGCATTGTCATTTTTAGGGTTGCATCTTGTGATATCATGTCCTGTTTTTGGTTCGTTTACATGTCTTTAGTCCGTGTTGCTTTCATATTTCATTTGAACTGCTCCAGAGTTCGTTATGGGTCTCGGCCCGCTTGTTTGGTGCGCACCAGAGTTCGGATGGCAGCGTTCTCACTTAATCAAATGAACTGCATCGACAGAGCAATCGCACCAGGGTTCCTTTTAATCAAACCAAACATGCCAAGTGTGAACCACAACTAGGTTGACAAAATGGTAATTGCTAAAAATTAACTTAAAAATATTTAATTAATTTGAATTAATCACAAAAGTGATTCACTGATTCAGGTCCCTGTACTATGTCTAATGTTTTCAGATTGGATTTGTAAATTAGGTGAATTTGTGTCATAATTAGTGTTTTAGGTGTTTTTGGTATAATTTTACCTGACTGATACAGTCAACCTAATCAAGATCTGCTTTTTCAAAACACCAGCATGTGCAATCAATGTGAAATCATTGGTATAAATGGAATTTTGTTTTATTTTGCCTTTATGTGTTGGAAGAAGTTTCTATTTCAGAAATATTTCCTTCAGGGTATATTCACATGTTATTA
>NW_028296274.1:0-56151 GCF_964197995.2 Scardinius erythrophthalmus
TTCAGAATGGAAGATATCCCTCCTTGGATTTTGGTTGCTAGGGTACTCTGTTTGGTTGCTAGAGAGTGGCTTGGCAGCTGCCAATGATGAAATTCCAAAGGCTTCTTGTCAGTATGAATGATATAAACCAACTCCCATGCCTGTGTGACATTCAGAAAGGAAGATATTCCTCTTTGGAATTTGGTTGCTAGGGTACTCTGTTTGGTTGATATGGAGTTGCTTGGCAGCTGCCAATCATGAAACACCAAAGGCTCCTTGTCAATATGAATGATATAAACCAACTTCCATGCCTCTGTGACAGTCAGAATGGAAGATATCCCTCTCTGGAGTTTGGTTGCTAGGGTCCTCTGTTTGGTTGCTATGGAGTGGCTTGGCAGCTGTTAATGATGAAACTGCATAAGTTTCTTGTCAGTATGAATGAAAATAAACCAACTCCCATCTCTATACGATGTTCTGATGCAGAGATATAGGTCTTGCTAAACGGTTGCTAGGGTACTCTGTTTGGTTGCTAGGGAGTGGCTTGGCAGCTGCCAATGATGAAATTAAAAAGGCTTCTTGTCACTATGAATGATAAAAAACCAACTCCCATGCATCTGTGACATACAGAATGGAAGATATCCCTCTTTGGATTTTTGTTGCTAGGGTACTCTGTTTGGTTGCTAGGGAGTAGCTTGGCAGCTGCCAACCATAAAACTCCAGAGGCTGCTTGTCAGTTTGAATGATATAAACCAACTCCCAGCTCTATACGATGTTCTGATACAGAGAAATTATTTTTGCTAAATGGTTGCTAGGGTACTCTGTTTGGTTGCTAGGGAGTGGCTTGGCAGCTGCCAGTGATGAAACTGCAAAGGCTTCTTGTCACTATGAATGATATAAACCAACTCCCATTTCTTTGTGACATTCAAAATGGAAGATAACCCTCTTTGGATTTTGGTTGCTAGGGTACTCTGTTTGGTTGCTATGGAGTGGCTTGGCAGCTGCCAATAATGAAACTCCAAAGGCTGGTTGTCAGTATGAATGAAACAAACCAACTCCCATGCCTCTGTGACATTCAGAATGGAAGATATCCCTCTTTGCATTTTGGTTGCTAGGGTACTCTGTTTGGTTGCTATGGAGTTGTTTGGCAGCTGCTAATGATGAAACTGTAAAGGCTTATTGTCAGTATGAATGATATAAACCAACTCCCATCTCTATACGATGTTCTGATGCGGAGATATAGGTCTTGCAAAACGGTTGCTAGGGTACTCAAGTTTGGTTGCTATGGAGTGGCTTGGCAGCTGCCAATGATGAAACTGAAAAGGCTTTGTGTCACTATGAATGATATAAACCAACTCCCATTTCTCTGTGACATTCAGAATGGCAGATATTCCTCTTTGGATTTTGGTTGCTAGGGTACTCTGTTTGGTTGCTATGGAGTGGCTTGGCAGCTGCCAATGACGAAACTGCAAAGCCTTCTTGTCACTATGAATGATATAAACCAACTCCCATGCCTCTGTGACATTCAGAATGGAAGATATCCCTCTCGGATTTTGGTTGCTAAGGTGCTCGACAATGGTTGCTAGGGAGGGGCTAGGAAGAGTTGAGGTGATTCATGATTGGCTGTTTGCTGCCCCAAGTCAAACGAGACCACCCTCTAGTTTCTATGACAATTCAGTCCGGAGATATCCCTTTGAACTCTTTCAATGGAAGTCTATGGGACTTGTTGCTAAGGTGCTCTAAATGGTTGCTAGGGCGTGGCTTGATAGCTTCACAATGATCCTGAGAGACTGATTGGTCGTCTGAGTAAAATGAGCCCACCCCCTTGTCTCTACGATACTGTGATCCAAAGCTACGTTCATTACAAAATCCCTATGCAATTTACCATAGTAGGAAAAGCATGTGTGTTTCACGGGACATTCCTTCCCCATAGTAAGTCAATGGGGCAACTTTGGGACGCTCCTGCCCCCCAGGGGTGCAACTTTTACCCCATTGTGAGGTATGTTCTTACAGGGCCTGTCAGCCTCTTCAAATGTGGCAAATCACACGTTTCTGCGAAATCCTCGCTCAGAGCTATGAGTGCTCAAAGTTCGTCGCAATGTTAAGTCAATGGAACTTTTTGGGCCGCTTTTTCGCCCCTGGGGTGAACACCGCACCCCCGATCGCTTATAAAAGTCATAGCACACCTCTCCTCAATGAGCCGGTCGATTTGACACCTCATTCATGGGTCTGTGACAAACGGTGTGGGGCGAGTTACGCGCCAAACTTTGTCCAGAATAATAATAATAATAATAATAACTAGAATGTACATTTCCTGAAGAAAATGTGAAGTGGTGCTTGCAGTGGCAAAACTCGCCACTCGGTTGCTAGAGTGTGGTACATGATTGCATACGAACTAACAAACATGTCTGTACGATGTTGTGGTGCTGAGATATGGCTTATTCATGTTGTTCAGGTGGTTGCTAGGGTGTTGCTAGGGTGTTCTATGTGGTTGCTAGGGCTTTGCTAGGTGGTTGCAAGGGTGTTCTGGGTGGTTGCTAGGGTTGTTGCTAGGCAGTTGCTAGGGTATTCTGGGTGGTTGCTATGGTGTTGCTAGGCGGTTGCTAGGGTGTTCTGGGTGGTTGCTAGGGCGTTGCTAGGCGGTTGCTAGGGTATTCTGAGTAGTTGCTATGATGTTGCTAGGCGGTTGCTAGGGTATTCTGGATGGTTGCTAGGGCGTTGCTAGGCAGTTGCTAGGGTATTCTGGGTGGTTGTTATGGTGTTGCTAGGCGGTTGCTAGGGTATTCTGGGGGGTTGCTAGGCAGTTGCTAGGGTATTCTGGGTGGTTGCTAGGGCGTTGCTAGGCAGTTGCTAGGGTATTCTGGGTGGTTGCTATGGTGTTGCTAGGAAGTTGCTATGGTATATTGGGTGGATGCTAGGGCGTTGCTAGGCAGTTGCTAGGGTGTTCTGGGTGGTTGCTAGGCAGTTGCTAGGGTGTTCTGGGTGGTTGCTAGGGTGTTGCTAGGCAGTTGCTAGGGTATTCTGGGTGGTTGCTAGGCGGTTGCTAGGGTGTTCTGGGTGGTTGCTAGGGCGTTGCTAGGCAGTTGCTAGGGTATTCTGGGTGGTTGCTATGGTGTTGCTAGGCGGATGCTATGGTATTTTGGGTGGATGCTATGGTGTTGCTAGGCAGTTGCTATGGTATATTGGGTGGATGCTAGGGCGTTGCTAGGCAGTTGCTAGGGTGTTCTGGGTGGTTGCTAGGCAGTTGCTAGGGTGTTCTGGGTGGTTGCTAGGGTGTTGCTAGGCAGTTGCTAGGGTATTCTGGGTGGTTGCTAGGCGGTTGCTAGGGTGTTCTGGGTGGTTGCTAGGGCGTTGCTAGGCAGTTGCTAGGGTATTCTGGGTGGTTGCTATGGTGTTGCTAGGCGGATGCTATGGTATTTTGGGTGGATGCTAGGGCGTTGCTAGGCAGTTGCTAGGGTGTTCTGGGTGGTTGCTAGGCAGTTGCTAGGGTGTTCTGGGTGGTTGCTAGGGTGTTGCTAGGCAGTTGCTAGGGTATTCTGGGTGGTTGCTAGGCGGTTGCTAGGGTATTCTTGGTGGTTGCTATGGTGTTGCTAGGCGGTTGCTAGGGTATTCTTGGTGGTTGCTAGGGCGTTGCTAGGCAGTTGCTAGGGTATTCTGGGTGGTTGCTATGGTGTTGCTAGGTGGTTGCTAGGGTATTCTGGGTGGTTGCTATGGTGTTGCTAGGTGGTTGCTAGGGTATTCTGGTTGGTTGCTAGGCAGTTGCTAGGTGGTTGCTAGGGTATTCTTGGTGGTTGCTAGGGCGTTGCTAGGTAGTTACTAGGGTGTTCTGGGTGGTTGCTATGGTGTTGCTAGGCAGTTGCTATGGTATATTGGGTGGATGCTAGGGCGTTGCTAGGCAGTTGCTTGGGTGTTCTGGGTGGTTGCTAGGCAGTTGCTAGGTGTTCTGGGGGTTGCTAGACAGTTGCTAGGGTGTTCTGGGTGGTTGCTACGGTATTTTTGGTGGTTACTAGAGCGTTTCTAGATGTTGCTAGGGTGTTCAGGATGGTTGCTAAGGTATTTTTTAGTTGCTATGGTGTTACTAGGTGGTTGATAATTGTCAAAGATGGTTACTATGGAGTTTTTATAGAGTTATTAAAATCTTTAATAACGAGTGCCTTCAGTACGGCACTCGGCCTGCGGCCTCGTGCCTATGGCCAAATAGGCACAAGTATGGAGCAATATCGCAAGGCCACGAGTGTAATATTGCGTTAAAAAATACAAAAAAATGTAAAAAACATTTTTTTTTTGTTTAGGGTGGTTGCTAGGGAGCTCTTAGTGGTTGCTAGGGTGCTGAAACTGGTTGCTAGGGTGTGGCTATGAAGATTTTAGGCCATTACTTATTGGCTGCTTGATAATATAAATCCTCTGAGGGAGAGAGAGAGGGAGAGACGCAGGGGTGTCAGGCCCTTTGGAGTCTGTGTGTGTGAAAACGGCAGTTGGGATTCAAATATTTTTAGAACTCCCAATGTAAAGTCAATGGGGACTTTTTTGGCCCCTTTTTCGTCCGCTGTGCGAACATCGTACACCCGATCGCTTAGAAAAGTCATAGCACACCTCTCCTCAATGAGCCGCTCGTTTTGACGCCTCACTCAGGGGTCTGTGACAAACGGTGCGGGGCGCATTACGCGCCAAACTTTTGTCCAGAACAATAAGAAGAAGAAGAAGAAGAATAACTAGAATGTACATTTCCTGAAGAAAATGTGAAGTGGTGCTTGCAGTGGCAAAATTCGCCACTGGGCAGATGCTAACACAATTACCATGTTGTGATACCATGAGATACCACGTTTTAGCATTATTTACCACGATTTACCATGATTCTAAGATGATTTATTACGATTTACCACATTCCAGCATGATTTACTATGATTAACATGTTGTTAGAATGATGCTAGCATGATTAGCATGTTGCTAGCATGATTAGCATGTTGGTTGGATGATGCTAGCATGATTAGCATGTTGCTAGCATGCTTTTAACAAGATGCTAGCATGATTAGCATGTTTGCTAGCATGTTTTTAGCTAGATGCTAACATGATTAGCATGTTGCTAGCATGATTAGCATGTTGCTAGCATGATGCTAGCTTGATTAGCATGATGCTAGCATTATGCTAGCTTGATTAGCATGTTGTTAGCATGATGCTAGCATGATGCTAGATTGATTAGCATAATGCTAGCATTATTAGCATGTTGCTAGCATGATGCTAGCTTGATTAGCATGATGCTAACATTATGCTAGCTTGATTAGCATGTTGTTAGCATGATGCTAGCTTTATTAGCATGTTGGTAGCATAATGCTAGCATGATTAGCATGTTGTTAGCATGATGCTAGCTTGATTAGCATGTTGCTAGCATGATGCTAGCTTGATTAGCATGTTGCCATTATGTTTTTAGCAAGATGCTGTTGCCAGGTGGTTGCTAGGGTGTTCTGGGTGGTTGCTATGGTGTTGATAGGCAGTTGCTAAGGTTTTCTGGGTGGTTGCTAGGCAGTTGCTAGGGTATTCTTGGTGGTTGCTAGGCAGTTGCTAGGGTATTCTTGGTGGTTGCTAGGGCGTTGCTAGATGGTTGCTAGGGTGTTCTGGGTGGTTGCTATGGTGTTGCTAGGCAGTTGCTATGGTATTCTGGGTGGATACTAGGGCATTGCTAGGCAGTTGCTAGGGTGTTCTGGGTGGTTGCTAGGTGTTCTGGGTGGTTGCTAGGCAGTTGCTAGGTGTTCTAGGTGGTTGCTAGGCAGTTGCTAGGGTGTTCTGGGTGCTTGCTAGAGTTTTTTGTGGTTACTAGAGCATTTCTAGACGTTGCTAGGGTGTTCAGGGTGGTTGCTAAGGTGTTTTTGTTAGTTGCTATGGTGTTACTAGGTGGTTGGTAGTTGTCAAATATGGTTACTATGGAGTTTTTATAGAGTTATTAAAATCTTTAATAACGAGTGCCTTCAGTACGGCACTCGGCCTGCGGCCTCGTGCCTATGGCCGAATAGGCACAAGCATGGAGCGATATCGCAAGGCCACGAGAGTAAAATTGCTTTAAAAAATATAAAAAAAATAAAAAAATGTTTTTTTTTGGTTTAGGGTGGTTGCTAGGGAGCTCTTAGTGGTTGCTAGGGTGCTGAAACTGGTTGCTAGGGTGTGGCTATGAAGATTTTAGGCCATAACTTATTGGCTGCTTGATAATATAAATCCTCTGAGGGAGAGAGAGAGGGAGAGACGCAGGGGTGTCAGGCCCTTTGGAGTGGTGTGTGTGTGAAAACGTCGGTTGGGATTTGAATTTTTTTAGAATGCCCAATGTAAAGTCAATGGGGACTTTTTTGGCCGCTTTTTCGTCCGCTGTGCGAACATCGTACACCCGATCGCTTAGAAAAGTCATAGCACACCTCTCCTCAATGAGCCGGTCGATTTGACACTTCACTCAGGGGTCTGTGACAAACGATGCGGGGCGAGTTTCGCGCCAAACTTTGTCCAGAATAATAATAATAATAATAATAAGAAGAACTAGAATGTACATTTCCTGAAGAAAATGTGAAGTGGTGCTTGCAGTGGCAAAATTCGCCACTGGGCAGATGCTAACACAATTGACATGTTGTGATACCATGATATACCACATTTTAACATTATTTACCACGATTTACCATGTTTCTAAGATGATTTATTACGATTTAACACATTCCAGCATGATTTACTATGATTAACATGTTGTTAGAATGATGCTAGCAGGATTAGCATGTTGTTAGCATGATTAGCATGTTGGTTGGATGATGCTAGCATGATTAGCATGTTGCTACCATGCTTTTAACAAGATGCTAGCATGATTAGCATGTTGCTAGCATGTTTTTAGCTAGATGCTAACATGATTAACATGTTGCTAGCATGATTAGCATGTTGCTAGCATGATGGTAGCTTGGTTAGCATGATGCTAGCATTATGCTAGCTTGATTAGCATGTTGTTAGCATGATGCTAGCTTTATTAGCATGTTGGTAGCCTAATGCTAGCATGATTAGCATGTTGCTAGCATGATGCTAGCTTGATTCACATTATGCTAGCTTGATTAGCATGTTACTAGCATAATGCTAGCATTATTAGCATGTTGTTAGCATGATGCTAGCTTTATTAGCATGTTGGTAGCATAATGCTAGCATGATTAGCATGTTGCTAGCATGATGCTAGCTTGATTAGCATGTTGCTAGCATGATGCTAGCTTGATTAGCATGTTGCCATTATGTTTTTAGCAAGATGCTGTTGCCAGGTGGTTGCTAGGGTGTTCTGGGTGGTTGCTATGGTGTTGCTAGGCAGTTGCTAAGGTGTTCTGGGTGGTTGCTAGGCAGTTGCTAGGGTATTCTTGGTGGTTGCTAGGCAGTTGCTAGGGTATTCTTGGTGGTTGCTAGGGCGTTGCTAGGTGGTTGCTAGGGTGTTCTGGGTGGTTGCTATGGTGTTGCTAGGCAGTTGCTATGGTATTCTGGGTGGATACTAGGGCATTGCTAGGCAGTTGCTAGGGTGTTCTGGGTGGTTGCTAGGTGTTCTGGGTGGTTGCTAGGCAGTTGCTAGGTGTTCTAGGTGGTTGCTAGGCAGTTGCTAGGGTGTTCTGGGTGCTTGCTAGAGTTTTTTGTGGTTACTAGAGCATTTCTAGACGTTGCTAGGGTGTTCAGGGTGGTTGCTAAGGTGTTTTTGTTAGTTGCTATGGTGTTACTAGGTGGTTGGTAGTTGTCAAATATGGTTACTATGGAGTTTTTATAGAGTTATTAAAATCTTTAATAATGAGTGCCTTCAGTACGCAGGCCTCGTGCCTATGGTCGAATAGGCACAAGCATGGAGCGATATCGCAAGGCCACGAGAGTAAAATTGCTTTAAAAAATATAAAAAAAAATAAAAAAATGTTTTTTTTTGGTTTAGGGTGGTTGCTAGGGAGCTCTTAGTGGTTGCTAGGGTGCTGAAACTGGTTGCTAGGGTGTGGCTATGAAGATTTTAGGCCATAACTTATTGGCTGCTTGATAATATAAATCCTCTGAGGGAGAGAGAGAGGGAGAGACGCAGGGCTGTCAGGCCCTTTGGAGTGGTGTGTGTGTGAAAACGTCGGTTGGGATTCAAATATTTTTAGAATGCCCAATGTAAAGTCAATGGGGACTTTTTTGGCCGCTTTTTCGTCCGCTGTGCGAACATCGTACACCCGATCGCTTAGAAAAGTCATAGCACACCTCTCCTCAATAAGCCGGTTGATTTGACACTTCACTCAGGGGTCTGTGACAAACGGTGCGGGGCGAGTTTCGCGCCAAACTTTGTCCAGAATAATAATAATAAGAATAATAAGTATGAGCAATAACAATAGTGATGCTTTTAAAAAAGCACCACTAATAATAAGTATGAGCAATAACAATAGTGATGCTTTCAAAAAAGCACCACTAACTAGAATGTACATTTCCTGAAGAAAATGTGAAGTGGTGCTTGCAGTGGCAAAATTCGGAACTCGGTTGCTAGGGTGTTGTACATGATCGCATACGAGCCAACAACCATGTCTGTACGCTGTTGTGGAGCTGAAATATGGCTTCTTTATGTTGCAATATGGTTGCTAGGTGGCTGTAAACGGTTGCTAGGGTGTGAATACAAAGTTACCATGGTGAAATTTACAGACTGTTTCCCAACCAAAACAAAAGAGCCAACCCCCATCTCTATATGATGTTCTGATGCAGAGACATGGGTCTTGATAAACGGTTGCTAGGGTCCTCTGTTTGGTTGCCAGGGAGTGACTTGGCAGATACCAATGATGAAACTGCAAAGGCTTCTTGTCACTCTGAATGATATAAACCAACTCCCATGCCTCTATGACATTCAGAATGGAAGATATCCCTCCTTGGATTTTGGTTGCTAGGGTACTCTGTTTGGTTGCTAGAGAGTGGCTTGGCAGCTGCCAATGATGAAATTCCAAAGGCTTCTTGTCAGTATGAATGATATAAACCAACTCCCATGCCTGTGTGACATTCAGAAAGGAAGATATTCCTCTTTGGAATTTGGTTGCTAGGGTACTCTGTTTGGTTGATATGGAGTTGCTTGGCAGCTGCCAATCATGAAACACCAAAGGCTTCTTGTCAATATGAATGATATAAACCAACTCCCATGCCTCTGTGGCAGTCAGAATGGAAGATATCCCTCTCTGGAGTTTGGTTGCTAGGGTCCTCTGTTTGGTTGCTATGGAGTGGCTTGGCAGCTGTTAATGATGAAACTGCATAAGCTTCTTGTCAGTATGAATGAAAATAAACCAACTCCCATCTCTATACGATGTTCTGATGCAGAGATATAGGTCTTGCTAAACGGTTGCTAGGGTACTCTGTTTGGTTGCTAGGGAGTGGCTTGGCAGCTGCCAATGATGAAATTAAAAAGGCTTCTTGTCACTATGAATGATAAAAAACCAACTCCCATGCATCTGTGACATACAGAATGGAAGATATCCCTCTTTGGATTTTTGTTGCTAGGGTACTCTGTTTGGTTGCTAGGGAGTAGCTTGGCAGCTGCCAACCATAAAACTCCAGAGGCTGCTTGTCAGTATGAATGATATAAACCAACTCCCAGCTCTATACGATGTTCTGATACAGAGAAATAATTTTTGCTAAATGGTTGCTAGGGTACTCTGTTTGGTTGCTAGGGAGTGGCTTGGCAGCTGCCAGTGATGAAACTGCAAAGGCTTCTTGTCACTATGAATGATATAAACCAACTACCATTTCTTTGTGACATTCAAAATGGAAGATAACCCTCTTTGGATTTTGGTTGCTAGGGTACTCTGTTTGGTTGCTATGGATTGGCTTGGCAGCTGCCAATAATGAAACTCCAAAGGCTGGTTGTCAGTATGAATGAAACAAACCAACTCCCATGCCTCTGTGACATTCAGAATGGAAGATATCCCTCTTTGCATTTTGGTTGCTAGGGTACTCTGTTTGGTTGCTATGGAGTTGTTTGGCAGCTGCTAATGATGAAACTGTAAAGGCTTATTGTCAGTATGAATGATATAAACCAACCCCCATCTCTATACGATGTTCTGATGCGGAGATATAGGTCTTGCAAAACGGTTGCTAGGGTACTCAAGTTTGGTTGCTATGGAGTGGCTTGGCAGCTGCCAATGATGAAACTGAAAAGGCTTTGTGTCACTATGAATGATATAAACCAACTCCCATTTCTCTGTGACATTCAGAATGGCAGATATCCCTCTTTGGATTTTGGTTGCTAGGGTACTCTGTTTGGTTGCTATGGAGTGGCTTGGCAGCTGCCAATGATGAAACTCCAAAGGCTTCTTGTCACTATGAATGATATAAACCAACTCCCATGCCTCTGTGACATTCAGAATGGAAGATATCCCTCTCGGATTTTGGTTGCTAAGGTGCTCGACAATGGTTGCTAGGGAGGGGCTAGGAAGAGTTGAGGTGATTCATGATTGGCTGTTTGCTGCCCCAAGTCAAACGAGACCACCCTCTAGTTTCTATGACAATTCAGTCCGGAGATATCCCTTTGAACTCTTTCAATGGAAGTCTATGGGACTTGTTGCTAAGGTGCTCTAAATGGTTGCTAGGGCGTGGCTTGATAGCTTCACAATGATCCTGAGAGACTGATTGGTCGTCTGAGTAAAATGAGCCCACCCCCTTGTCTCTATGATACTGTGATCCAGAGCTACGTTCATTACAAAATCCCTATGCAATTTACCATAGTAGGAAAAGCATGTGTGTTTCACGGGACATTCCTTCCCCATAGTAAGTCAATGGGGCAACTTTGGGACGCTCCTGCCCCCCAGGGGTGCAACTTTTACCCCATTGTGAGGTATGTTCTTACAGAGCCTGTCAGCCTCTTCAAATGTGGCAAATCACACGTTTCTGCGAAATCCTCGCTCAGAGCTATGAGTGCTCAAAGTTCGTCGCAATGTTAAGTCAATGGAACTTTTTGGGCCGCTTTTTCGCCCCTGGGGTGAACACCGCACCCCCGATCGCTTATAAAAGTCATAGCACACCTCTCCTCAATGAGCCGGTCGATTTGACACCTCATTCATGGGTCTGTGACAAACGGTGTGGGGCGAGTTACGCGCCAAACTTTGTCCAGAATAATAATAATAATAATAATAAGAATAAGAATAATAAGTATGAGCAATAACAATAGTGATGCCTTGCTTTCAGCAAGCACCACTAATAAGAATAATAAGTATGAGCAATAACAATAGTGATGCCTTGCTTTCAGCAAGCACCACTAATAAGTATGAGCAATAACAATAGTGATGCCTTGCTTTCAGCAAGCACCACTAATAATAATAAGAATAATAAGTATGAGCAATAACAATAGTGATGCCTTGCTTTCAGCAAGCACCACTAATAACTAGAATGTACATTTCCTGAAGAAAATGTGAAGTGGTGCTTGCAGTGGCAAAATTCGCCACTGGGCAGATGCTAACACAATTGACATGTTGTGATACCATGATATACCACATTTTAGCATTATTTACCACGATTTACCATGTTTCTAAGATGATTTACTACGATTTACCACATTCCAGCATGATTTACTATGATTAACATGTTGTTAGAATGATGCTAGCAGGATTAGCATGTTGTTAGCATGATTAGCATGTTGGTTGGATGATGCTAGCATGATTAGCATGTTGCTAGCATGCTTTTAACAAGATGCTAGCATGATTAGCATGTTGTTAGCATGTTTTTAGCTAGATGCTAACATGATTAGCATGTTGCTAGCATGATTAGCATGTTGCTAGCATTATGCTAGCTTGATTAGCATGTTGCTAGCATAATGCTAGCATGATTAGGATGTTGCTAGCATGATGCTAGCTTGATTAGCATGATGCTAGCATTATGCTAGCTTGATTAGCATGTTGTTAGCATGATGCTAGCTTTATTAGCATGTTGGTAGCCTAATGCTAGCATGATTAGCATGTTGCTAGCATTATGCTAGCTTGATTAGCATTATGCTAGCTTGATTAGCATGTTGCTAGCATGATTAGCATTATGCTAGCTTGATTAGCATGTTGCTAGCATGATTAGCATTTTGCTAGCATGATGCTAGCTTGATTAGCCTGTTGCTAGCATAATGCTAGCATGATTAGCATGTTGCTAGCATGATGCTAGCTTGATTAGCATGATGCTAGCAATATGCTAGCTTGATTAGCATGTTGTTAGCATGATGTTAGCTTTATTAGCATGTTGGTAGCATAATGCTAGCATGATTAGCATGTTGCTAGCATGATGCTAGCTTGATTAGCATGTTGCTAGCATGATTAGCATGTTGCTAACATGATGCTAGCTTGATTAGCATGTTGCTAGCATGATGCTAGCTTGATTAGCATGTTGTCAGCATGTTTTTAGCAAGATGCTGTTGCCAGGTGGTTGCTAGGGTGTTCTGGGTGGTTGCTATGGTGTTGCTAGGCAGTTGCTAAGGTGTTCTGGGTGGTTGCTAGGCAGTTGCTAGGGTATTCTTGGTGGTTTCTAGGCAGTTGCTAGGGTATTCTTGGTGGTTGCTAGGGCGTTGCTAGGTGGTTGCTAGGGTGTTCTGGGTGGTTGCTATGGTGTTGCTAGGCAGTTGCTATGGTATTCTGGGTGGATACTAGGGCATTGCTAGGCAGTTGCTAGGGTGTTCTGGTTGGTTGCTAGGTGTTCTGGGTGGTTGCTAGGCAGTTGCTAGGTGTTCTAGGTGGTTGCTAGGCAGTTGCTAGGGTGTTCTGGGTGCTTGCTAGAGTTTTTTTGTGGTTACTAGAGCATTTCTAGACGTTGCTAGGGTGTTCAGGGTGGTTGCTAAGGTGTTTTTGTTAGTTGCTATGGTGTTACTAGGTGGTTGGTAGTTGTCAAATATGGTTACTATGGAGTTTTTATAGAGTTCTTAAAATCTTTAATAACGAGTGCCTTTTGTACGGCACTCGGCCTGCGGCCTCGTGCCTATGGCCGAATAGGCACAAGCATGGAGCAATATCGCAAGGCCACGAGAGTAAAATTGCTTTAAAAAATATTTAAAAAATAAAAAAATGTTTTTTTTTTGGTTTAGGGTGGTTGCTAGGGAGCTCTTAGTGGTTGCTAGGGTGCTGAAACTGGTTGCTAGGGTGTGGCTATGAAGATTTTGGGCCATAACTTATTGGCTGCTTGATAATATAAATCCTCTGAGGGAGAGAGAGAGGGAGAGACGCAGGGGTGTCAGGCCCTTTGGAGTGGTGTGTGTGTGAAAACGTCGGTTGGGATTCAAATATTTTTAGAACTCCCAATGTAAAGTCAATGGGACTTTTTTGGCCGCTTTTTCGTCCGCTGTGCGAACATCGTACACCCGATCGCTTAGAAAAGTCATAGCACACCTCTCCTCAATGAGCCGCTCGATTTGACGCCTCACTCAGGGGTCTGAGACAAACGGTGCGGGGCGAGTTTCGCGCCAAACTTTGTCCAGAATAAAAATAAGAATAATAACTAGAATGTACATTTCCTGAAGAAAATGTGAAGTGGTGCTTGCAGTGGCAAAACTCGCCACTCGGTTGCTAGGGTGCGGTTAGCTAGATTTTAGCAAGATGATAACAAAATTAACATCATGCTAGCATGATAAGCATGTGACTAACATAATGCTAGCACCATGTTAGCATGATTAGCATATTGCTAGCATGATTATTATGTTGCTAGGATGATGCTAGCATGCTTTTACCACATGGCTAGCATAGCTTACCATGATTTACAATAGTTTACCATGATTTACCATAGTTTACCATGATTTACTATAGTATACCATGATTTACCATGTTCAAGTATGATTTACTGATTCAAGCATGATTTACCATAGTTTACCATGATTTACCATAGTTTACCATGATTTACTATAGTATACCATGATTTACCATGTTCAAGTATGATTTACTGATTCAAGCATAATTTACCATAGTTTATCATGATTTACCATAGTTTACCATGATTTACCACGATTTACCATAGTTTACCATGATTTACTATAGTATACCATGATTTACCATGTTCAAGTATGATTTACTGATTCTAGCATGATTTAGCATTGTTTACCATGATTTACCACGATTTACCATAGTTTACCATGATTTACTATAGTATACCACGATTTACCATGTTCAAGTATAATTTACTGATTCTAGCATGATTTACCATAGTTTACCATGATTTACCATAGTTTACCACGATTTACCATAGTTTACCATGATTTACTATAGTATACCACGATTTACCATGTTCAAGTATAATTTACTGATTCTAGCATGATTTACCATAGTTTACCATGATTTACCATAGTTTACCACGATTTACCATAGTTTACCATGATTTACCATGATTTACCACGATTTACCATAGTATACCATGATTTACCATGTTCAAGTATGATTTACTGATTCTAGCATGATTTACCATAGTTTACCATGATTTACCACGATTTACCATAGTTTACCATGATTTACTATAGTATATCATGATTTACCATGTTCAAGTATGATTTACTGATTCTAGCATGATTTACCATAGTTTACCATGATTTACCATATTTGACCATTATTTACCACGATTTACCATAGTTTACCATGATTTACTATAGTATACCATGATTTACCATGTTCAAGTATGATTTACTGATTCTAGCATGATTTTTCATAGATTACCATGATTTACCACGATTTACCACGATTTACCATAGTTTACCATGATTTACTATAGTATACCATGATTTACCATGTTCAAGTATTATTTACTGATTCTAGCATGATTTATCATAGTTTACCATGATTTACCACGATTTACCATAGTTTACCATGATTTACTATAGTATACCATGATTTACCATGTTCAAGTATGATTTACTGATTCTAGCATGATTTACCATAGTTTACCATGATTTACCACGATTTACCATACTTTACCATGATTTACTATAGTATACCATGATTTACCATGTTCCAGTATGATTTACTGATTCTAGCATGATTTATCATAGTTTACCATGATTTATCATAGTTTACCATGATTTACCATAGTTTACCATGATTTACCATAGTTTACCATGATTTACTATAGTATACCATGATTTACCATGTTCAAGTATGATTTACTATGATTCTAGCATGATTTACCATAGTTTACCATGATTTACCACGATTTACCATAGTTTACTATGATTTACTATAGTATACCATGATTTACCATGTTTTAGTATGATTTACTATGATTCTAGGATGATTTACCATAGTTTTCCATGATTTAGTCAAAAGAGCCAAGTCCCATCTCTATACTATGTTTTGATGCAGAGATATACGTTTTGCTAAACGGTTGCTAGGGTACTCTTTTTGGTTGCTATGGAGTTACTTGGCAGCTGCCAATGATGAAATTCCAAAGGCTTCTTGTCACTATGAATGATATAAACCAACTCCCATGCCTCTGTGACATTCAGAATGGAAGATATCCCTCTTTGGATTTTGGTTGCAAGGGTACTCTGTTTGGTTGCTAGGGAGTGGCTTGTCAGCTGCCAATCATGAAACTCCAAAGGCTGCTTGTCAGTATGAATGATATAAACCAACTCCCATTCCTCTGCGACATTCAGAATGGAAGATAACCCTCTTTGGATTTTGGTTGCTAGGGTACTCTGTTTGGTTGCTAGGGAGTGGCTTGTCAGCTGCCAATCATGAAACTCCAAAGGCTTCTTGTCAGTATGAATGATATAAACCAACTCCCATGCCTCTGTGACATTCAGAATGGAAGATATCCCTCTTTGGATTTTGGTTGCTAAGGTGCTCGACAATGGTTGCTAGGGAGGGGCTTGGAAGTGTTTAGGTGATTCATGATTGGCTGTTTGCTGCCCCGAGTCAAATGAGACCACCCCCATGTTTCTATGACAATTCAGTCTGGAGATATCTCTTTGAACTCTTTCAATGGAAGTCTATGGAACTTGTTGCTAAGGGGCTCTAAATGGTTGCTAGGGCGTGGCTTGATAGCTTCACAATGATCCTGAGACTGATTGGTCGTCTGAGTAAAATGAGCCCTCCCCCTTGTCTCTATGACACTGTGATCCAGAGCTACGTTCAATACAAAGTCCCTATGCAATTTACCATAGTAGGAAAAGCATGTGTGTTTCACGGGACGTTCCTTCCCCATAGTAAGTCAAAGGGGCAACTTTGGGCATCTCCTGCCCCCCAGGGGTGCAACTTTTACCCCATTGAGAGGTATGTTCTTACAGAGCCTGTCAGCCTCTTCAAATGTGGCAAATCACACGTTTCTGCGAAATCGTCGCTCAGAGTTATGACTAGTCAAAGTTTGTCGCAATGTTAAGTCTATGGGATTTTTCGGACGCTTTTTCACCCCTGGGGCGAACACCGCACCCCCGATCGCTTATAAAAGTCATAGCACACCTCTCCTTAATGAGCCGGTCGATTTGACACCTCATTCATGGATCTGTGACAAACGGTGCGGGACAAGTTACGCGCCAAACTTTGTGTGGAATAATAAAAAGAAGAATAATAATAACTAGAATGTACATTTCCTGAAGAAAATGTGAAATGGTGCTTGCAGTGGCAAAATTCGGCACGGTTGCTAGGGTGCAGTTAGCTAATTTTTAGCAAGATGATAACATGATAAGCATATGACTAATATAATGCATGGTTGCTAGGCGGTTGCTAGGGTGTTCTGGGTGGTTTCTAGGTGGTAGCTAGGGTGTTCTAGGTGGTTGGTATGGTGTTGCTAGGGTGTTCTGGGTGGTTGCTAGGGCGTTGCTAGGGTGTTCTGGGTGGTTGCTAGGTGGTTGCTTGGGTATTCTTAGTGGTTGCTAGGGCGTTGCTAGGTGGTTGCTAGGGTATTCTGTGTGGTTGCTATGGTGTTGCTAGGCGGTTGCTAGGGTATTCTGGGTGGTTGCTATGCGGTTGCTAGGGTATTCTTGGTGGTTGCTAGGGCATTGCTAGGCGGTTGCTAGGGTGTTCTGGGTGGTTGCTATGGTGTTGCTAGGCGGTTGCTAGGGTATTCTGGGCGGTTGCTAGGGTATTCTTGGTGGTTGCTAGGGCGTTGCTAGGCAGTTGCTAGGGTGTTCTGGGTGGTTGCTATGGTGTTGCTAGGCAGTTGCTAGGGTATTCTGGGTGGTTGCTAGGGCGTTGCTAGGCAGTTGCTAGGGTATTCTGAGTGGTTGCTATGGTGTTGCTAGGCGGTTGCTAGGGTGTTCTGGGTGGTTGCTATGGTGTTGCTAGGCAGTTGCTAGGGTATTCTGGGTGGTTGCTAGGCAGTTGCTAGGCAGTTGCTAGGGTGTTCAGGGCGGTTGCTAGGGTATTATGGGTGGTTACTATGGTGTTACTAAGTGGTTGGTAGTTGTCACTGATGATTACTATTGCAGTTCTTAGCATTTTCTTGGCATGATTTAGCATTTACCTAATCACTATTAGCATGTAGCTATTCACAGCTAGCATGTGTAGCATGTTGGAATTCCTCCTTGCTAGTATGAGTCAAAAGAGCCAACCCCCATCTCTATACGATGTTCTGATGCAGAGAAATAGGTCTTGCAAAATGGTTGCTAAGGTACTTTGTTTGGTTGCTAGGGAATGGCTTGGCAGCTGCCAATCATGAAACTCTAAAGGCTGCTTGTCAGTATGAATGATATAAACCAACTCCCGTTCCTCTGTGACATTTAAAATGAAAGACATCCCTCTATGGACTTTGGTTGCTAAGGTGCTTGACAATGGTTGCTAGGGCGGGGCTAGCAAGTGTTGTGGTGTCCCATGAATGGCTGTTTGCTGCCCTGAGTCAAACTTGTCTTAACCCCATCTCTTTATGATGTTCTGATGCAGAGATATAGGTCTTGTAAAATGGTTGCTAGGGTACTCTGTTTGGTTGCTATGGAGTTGCTTGGCAGCTGCCAATGATGAAACTGCAAAGGCTTCTTGTCACTATGAATGATATAAACCAACTCCCATGCCTCTGTGACATTCAGAATGGAAGATATCCCTCTTTGGATTTTGGTTGCTAAGGTGTTCGACAATGGTTGCTAGGGAGGGGCTAGGAAGTGTTGAGGTGATTCATGATTGGCTGTTTGCTGCCCCGAGTCAACTGAGACCACCCCCATGTTTCTATGACAATTCAGTCTGGAGATATCCCTTTGATCTCTTTCAATTGAAGTCTATGGGACTTGTTGCTAAGGTGCTCTAAATGGTTGCTAGGGCGTGGCTTGATAGCTTCACAATTATCCTTAGAGACTGACTGGTCGTCTGAGTAAAATGAGCCCGCCCCCTTGTCTCTATGACACTGTGATCCAGAGCTACGTTCAATACAAAATCCCTATGCAATGTGTAGGACGGCCCATTTCATGGGCCGTCCTACACCATTGTAAGTCAATGGGAAACTTTGGGACGCTCCTGCCCCCCAGGGGTGCAACTTTTACCCCATTGTGAGGTATGTTCTTACAGAGCCTGTCAGCCTCTTCAAATGTGGCAAATCACATGTTTCTCCGAAATCCTCGCTCAGAGCTACGAGTGGTCAAAGTTCGTCGCAATGTTAAGTCAATGGGACTTTTTTGGCCGCTTTTTCACCCCTGGGGTGAACACCGCACCCCCGATCGCTTATAAAAGTCATTGCACACCTCTCCTCAATGAGCCGGTCGATTTGACACCTCACTCAGGGGTCTGAGATAAATGGTGTGGGGCGAGTTACGCGCCGAAATGTTGTCCAGAATAATAATAATAAGAAGAAGAAGAACTAGAATGTACATTTCCTGAAGAAAATGTGAAGTGGTGCTTGCAGTGGCAAAATTCGGCACTCGGTTGCTAGGGTGTTGTACATGATCGCATACGAGCCAACAACCATGTCTGTACGCTGTTGTGGAGCTGAAATATGGCTTCTTTATGTTGCAATATGGTTGCTAGGTGGCTGTAAACGGTTGCTAGGGTGTGAATACAAAGTTACCATGGTGAAATTTACAGACTGTTTCCCAACCAAAACTAAAGAGCCAACCCCCATCTCTATATGATGTTCTGATGCAGAGACATGGGTCTTGATAAACGGTTGCTAGGGTCCTCTGTTTGGTTGATATGGAGTTGCTTGGCAGCTGCCAATCATGAAACACCAAAGGCTTCTTGTCAATATGAATGATATAAACCAACTCCCATGCCTCTGTGACAGTCAGAATGGAAGATATCCCTCTCTGGAGTTTGGTTGCTAGGGTCCTCTGTTTGGTTGCTATGGAGTGGCTTGGCAGCTGTTAATGATGAAACTGCATAAGTTTCTTGTCAGTATGAATGAAAATAAACCAACTCCCATCTCTATACGATGTTCTGATGCAGAGATATAGGTCTTGCTAAACGGTTGCTAGGGTACTCTGTTTGGTTGCTAGGGAGTGGCTTGGCAGCTGCCAATGATGAAATTAAAAAGGCTTCTTGTCACTATGAATGATAAAAAACCAACTCCCATGCATCTGTGACATACAGAATGGAAGATATCCCTCTTTGGATTTTTGTTGCTAGGGTACTCTGTTTGGTTGCTAGGGAGTAGCTTGGCAGCTGCCAACCATAAAACTCCAGAGGCTGCTTGTCAGTTTGAATGATATAAACCAACTCCCAGCTCTATACGATGTTCTGATACAGAGAAATTATTTTTGCTAAATGGTTGCTAGGGTACTCTGTTTGGTTGCTAGGGAGTGGCTTGGCAGCTGCCAGTGATGAAACTGCAAAGGCTTCTTGTCACTATGAATGATATAAACCAACTCCCATTTCTTTGTGACATTCAAAATGGAAGATAACCCTCTTTGGATTTTGGTTGCTAGGGTACTCTGTCTGGTTGCTATGGAGTGGCTTGGCAGCTGCCAATAATGAAACTCCAAAGGCTGGTTGTCAGTATGAATGAAACAAACCAACTCCCATGCCTCTGTGACATTCAGAATGGAAGATATCCCTCTTTGCATTTTGGTTGCTAGGGTACTCTGTTTGGTTGCTATGGAGTTGTTTGGCAGCTGCTAATGATGAAACTGTAAAGGCTTATTGTCAGTATGAATGATATAAACCAACTCCCATCTCTATACGATGTTCTGATGCGGAGATATAGGTCTTGCAAAACGGTTGCTAGGGTACTCAAGTTTGGTTGCTATGGAGTGGCTTGGCAGCTGCCAATGATGAAACTGAAAAGGCTTTGTGTCACTATGAATGATATAAACCAACTCCCATTTCTCTGTGACATTCAGAATGGCAGATATCCCTCTTTGCATTTTGGTTGCTAGGGTACTCTGTTTGGTTGCTATGGAGTTGTTTGGCAGCTGCTAATGATGAAACTGTAAAGGCTTATTGTCAGTATGAATGATATAAACCAACTCCCATCTCTATACGATGTTCTGATGCGGAGATATAGGTCTTGCAAAACGGTTGCTAGGGTACTCAAGTTTGGTTGCTATGGAGTGGCTTGGCAGCTGCCAATGACGAAACTGCAAAGCCTTCTTGTCACTATGAATGATATAAACCAACTCCCATGCCTCTGTGACATTCAGAATGGAAGATATCCCTCTTTGAATTTTGGTTGCTAGGGTAATCTGTTTGGTTGCTATGGAGTTGCTTGACAGCTGCCATTGATGAAACTGCAAAGGCTTTTTGTTACTATGAATGATATAAACCAACTTCCATGCCTCTGTGACATTCAGAATAGAAGATATCCCTCTAGGATTTTGGTTGCTAAGGTGCTCGACAATGGTTGCTAGGGAGGGGCTAGGAAGTGTTGAGGTGATTCATGATTGGCCATTTGATGCCCTGAGTGAAACGAGACCACCTTGGTGTTTCTATGATCTACTAGAGCGTTTCTAGACGTTGCTAGGGTGTTCAGGATGGTTGCTAAGGTATTTTTGGTAGTTGCTATTTTGTTACTAGGTGGTTGGTAGTTGTCAAAGATGGTTACTATGGAGTTTTTATAGAGTTATTAAAATCTTTAATAACGAGTGCCTTCAGTACGGCACTCGGCCTGCGGCCTCGTGCCTATGGCTGAATAGGCACAAGCATGGAGCAATATCGCAAGGCCACGAGTGTAATATTGCGTTAAAAAATACAAAAAAATGTAAAAAAAAATTTTTTTTGGTTTAGGGTGGTTGCTAGGGAGCTCTTAGTGGTTGCTAGGGTGCTAAAACTGGTTGCTAGGGTGTGGCTATGAAGATTTTAGGCCATTACTTATTGGCTGCTTGATAATATAATCCTCTGAGGGAGAGAGAGAGGGAGAGACGCAGGGGTGTCAGGCCCTTTGGAGTGGTGTGTGTGTGAAAACGTCGGTTGGGATTCAAATATTTTTAGAATGCCCAATGTAAAGTCAATGGGGACTTTTTTGGCCGCTTTTTCGTCCGCTGTGCGAACATCGTACACCCGATCGCTTAGAAAAGTCATAGCACACCTCTCCTCAATGAGCCGGTTGATTTGACACTTCACTCAGGGGTCTGTGACAAACGGTGCGGGGCGAGTTTCGCGCCAAACTTTGTCCAGAATAATAATAATAAGAACTAGAATGTACATTTCCTGAAGAAAATGTGAAATGGTGCTTGCAGTGGCAAAACTCTCCGCTCGGTTGCTAGGGTGTTGTACATGATTGCATACGAGCCAACAACCATGTCTGTACGATGTTGTGGAGCTGAAATATGGCTTCTATATGTTGCAATATGGTTGCTAGGTGGCTCTAAATGGTTGCTAGGGTGTGAATACACAGTTACCATGGTGATATTTACAGACTGTTTTACAACTGAAACTAATGAGCCAACCCCCATCTCTATACAATATTCTGATGCAGAGATGTAGGTCTTGTAAAATGGTTGCTAGGGTACTCTGTTTGGTTGCTATGGAGTTGCTTGGCAGCTGCTGATGATGAAACTGCAAAGGCTTCTTGTCAGTATGAATGATATAAACCAACTCCCATCTCTATACGATGTTCTGATGCAGAGATATACGTTTTGCTAAACGGTTGCTAGGGTACTCTGTTTGGTTGCTAGGGAGTAGCGTGGCAGCTGCCAATCATGAAACTCCAAAGGCTGCTTGTCAGTATGAATGATATAATCCAACTCTCATGCCTCTGCGACATACAGAATGGAAGATATCCCTCTTTGGATATTGGTTGCTAGGGTACTCTGTTTGGTTGCTAGGGAGTGGCTTGTCAGCTGCCAATCATGAAACTCCAAAGGCTGCTTGTCAGTATGAATGATATAAACCAACTCCCATGCCTCTGCGACATTCAGAATGGAAGATATGCCTCTTTGGGTTTTGGTTGCTAGGGTACTCTGGATTGTGCTATTGTGTTCTAGGTGGTTGCTAGGGCGTTGCTAGGCAGTTGCTAGGGTGTTCTGGGTGGTTGCTAGGGTATTCTGGGTGGTTGCTATGGCGTTGCTAGGGTATTCTGGGTGGTTGCTAGGCGGTTGCTAGGGTATTCTTGGTGGTTGCTAGGGCGTTGCTAGGCAGTTACTAGGGTGTTCTGGGTGGTTGCTAGGGCGTTGCTAGGCGGTTGCTAGGGCGTTGCTAGGTGGTTACTAGGGTGTTCTGGGTGGTTGCTATGGTGTTGCTAGGCAGTTGCTATGGTATATTGGGTGGATGCTAGGGCGTTGCTAGGCAGTTGCTAGGGTGTTCTGGGTGGTTGCTAGGCAGTTGCTAGGTGTTCTGGGGGTTGCTAGACAGTTGCTAGGGTGTTCTGGGTGGTTGCTACGGTATTTTTGGTGGTTACTAGAGCGTTTCTAGACGTTGCTAGGGTTTTCAGGATGGTTGCTAAGGTATTTTTTTTAGTTGCTATGGTGTTACTAGGTGGTTGGTAGTTGTCAAAGATGGTTACTATGGAGTTTTTATAGAGTTATTAAAATCTTTAATAACGAGTACCTTCAGTACGGCACTCGGCCTGCGGCCTCGTGCCTATGGCCGAATAGGCACAAGCATGGAGCAATATCGCAAGGCCACGAGTGTAATATTGCGTTAAAAAATACAAAAAAATTAAAAACAATTTTTTTTTTGGTTTAGGGTGGTTGCTAGGGAGCTCTTAGTGGTTGCTAGGGTGCTAAAACTGGTTGCTAGGGTGTGGCTATGAAGATTTTAGGCCATTACTTATTGGCTGCTTGATAATATAAATCCTCTGAGGGAGAGAGAGAGGGAGAGAGACGCAGGGGTGTCAGGCCCTTTGGAGTCTGTGTGTGTGAAAACGGCAGTTGGGATTCAAATATTTTTAGAACTCCCAATGTAAAGTCAATGGGGACTTTTTTGGCCGCTTTTTCGTCCGCTGTGCGAACATCGTACACCCGATCGCTTAGAAAAGTCATAGCACACCTCTCCTCAATGAGCCGGTCGATTTGACACTTTACTCAGGGGTCTGTGACAAACGGTGCGGGGCGCATTACGCGCCAAACTTTGTCCAGAATAATAATAATAATAATAATAATAATAAGAATAATAAGTATGAGCAATAACAATAGTGATGCCTTGCTTTCAGCAAGCACCACTAATAATAAGTATGCAAGAGAACACTAATGATGCCTTGCTTTCAGCAAGCACCATTAACTAGAATGTACATTTCCTGAAGAAAATGTGAAGTGGTGCTTGCAGTGGCAAAACTCGCCACTCGGTTGCTAGAGTGTGGTACATGATTGCATACGAGCCAACAAACATGTTTGTACGATGTTCTGGTGCTGAGATATGGCTTATTCATGTTGTTCAGGTGGTTGCTAGGGTGTTGCTAGGGTGTTCTGTGTGGTTGCTAGGGCTTTGCTAGGTGGTTGCTAAGGTGTTCTGGGTGGTTGCTATGGTGTTCTGGGTGGTTGCTAGGCGGTTGTTAGGTAGTTGTTAAGGGGTTCTGGGTGGTTGCTAGGCAGTTGCTAAGGTGCCCTGGGTGGTTGCTAGGCGGTTTCTAGGGTATTCTTGGTGGTTGCTAGGGCGTTGCTAGGTGGTTGCTAGGGTGTTCTGGGTGGTTGCTATGGTGTTGCTAGGCAGTTGCTATGGTATTCTGGGTGGATGCTAAGGTGTTGCTAGGTGGTTGCTAGGGTATTTTGGGTGGTTGCTAGGGCGTTGCTAGGCAGTTGCTAGGGTGTTCTGAGTGGTTGCTAAGGTGTTGCTAGGCAGTTGCTAGGGTATTCTTGGTGGTTGGTAGGGTGTTGCTAGGTGGTTGCTAGGGTGTTCTGGGTGGTTGCTAGGGTGTTCTGGGTGGTTGCTATGGTGTTGCTAGGCAGTTGCTATGGTATTCTGGGTGGATACTAGGGTGTTGCTAGGCAGTTGCTAGGGTGTCCTGAGTGGTTGCTAAGGTGTTGCTAGGCGGTTGCTAGGGTATTCTGTGTGGTTGCTAGGGCATTGCTAGGCAGTTGCTAAGGTGTTCTGAGTGGTTGCTAAGGTGTTGCTAGGCGGTTGCTAGGCTATTTTGGGTGGTTGCTAGGGCGTTGCTAGGCAGTTGCTAGGGTATTCTGGGGGTTGCTATGGCGTTGCTAGGCAGTTGCTAGGGTATTCTGGATGGTTGCTAGGGTGTTGCTATGGTGTTGCTAGGGTATTCTTGGTGGTTGCTATGGTGTTGCTGGGCAGTTGCTAAGGTGTTCTGGGTGGTTGCTAGGCGGTTGCTAGGGTATTCTCGGTGGTTGCTAGGGCGTTGCTAGGTGGTTGCTAGGGCGTTGCTAGGTGGTTGCTAGGGTGTTGTGGGTGGTTGCTATGGTGTTTCTAGGCAGTTGCTATGGTATTCTGGGTGGATGCTAGGGCGTTGCTAGGCAGTTGCTAGGGTGTTCTAGGTGGTTGCTAGGTGTTCTGGGTGGTTGCTAGGCAGTTGCTAGGGTGTTCTGGGTGGTTGCTAGAGTTTTTTGGTGGTTACTAGAGCGTTTCTAGATGTTGCTAGGGTGTTCAGGGTGGTTGCTAAGGTTTTTTTGTTAGTTGCTATGGTGTTACTAGGTGGTTGGTAGTTGTCAAATATGGTTACTATGGAGTTTTTATAGAGTTCTTAAACTCTTTAATAATGAGTGCCTTCAGTACGGCCTATGGCCGAATAGGCACAAGCATGGAGCGATATCGCAAGGCCATGAGAGTAAAATTGCTTTAAAAAAAATTAAAAAAAAATAAATGTTTTTTTTTTTTTTTTTAGGGTGGTTGCTAGGGAGCTCTTAGTGGTTGCTAGGGTGCTGAAACTGGTTGCTAGGGTGTGGCTATGAAGATTTTAGGCCATTACTTATTGGTTGCTTGATAATATAAATCCTCTGAGGGAGAGAGAGAAGGAGAGACGCAGGGGTGTCAGGCCCTTTGGAGTCTGTGTGTGTGAAAACGTCGGTTTGGATTTGAATTTTTTGGAATGCCCAATGTTAAGTCAATGGGACTTTTTTGGCCGCTTTTTTGTCCGCTGTGTGAACATCGTACACCCGATTGCTTAGAAAAGATATAGCACACCTCTCCTAAATGAGCCGGTCGATTTGACACCTCACTCAGGGGTCTGAGACAAACGGTGTGGGGCGAGTTACGCGCCAAACTTTTGTCCAGAATAAGTATGAGCAATAACAATAGTGATGCTTTCAAAAAAGCACCACTAATAATAAGAATAATAAGTATGAGCAATAACAATAGTGATGCCTTGCTTTCAGCAAGCACCACTAATAATAAGTATGAGCAATAACAATAGTGATGCCTTGCTTTCAGCAAGCACCACTAATAATAAGTATGAGCAATAACAATAGTGATGCCTTGCTTTCAGCAAGCACCACTAATAATAAGTATGGAGGATAACAATAGTGATGCCTTGCTTTCAGCAAGCACCACTAATAATAATAATAAGTTTAAATAGGATTTCAGTAAGTTGGCTCTCTCAAGCCAACTTAATAATAATAAGTATGCAAGAGAACACTAGTGATGCCTTGCTTTCAGCAAGTACCACTAATAATAATAACTAGAATGTACATTTCCTGAAGAAAATGTGAAATGGTGCTTGCAGTGGCAAAACTCTCCACTCGGTTGCTAGGGTGTTGTACATGATTGCATACGAGCCAACAACCATGTCTGTACGATGTTGTGGAGCTGAAATATAGCTTCTATATTTTGCAATATGGTTGTAGCGTTTACGACTCTGGGTAAATATGAATTAGCTCAAGAATATGGGGAATCTTGTGAATATTAATATTTATGACTCATGGTCATAATTCATAAGTCGCATGTACATTTATTTTATCAATTATCGAGATTACCTTGTTCTATAACTGTCTGACCAACATTTAATTCGTCCAGCAAAACAAATGTAAAATCATTACAGTCAAGAAGAGGTATTCACAAACTTCGAGAGAGTTTATGTCCTGGCCACGGACATCAAACTTTCTGAGTTTATTAATTAAAACTACTGAATGTAGGCTAATATCGAGCTTGTAGCTTAGGATCTTTTAGATTCATTGACTTATAAGGTGGATTTTTCAAACACAGAGGCAGTGAAAAGTATTTATGAATTTTAATAAATGCAAAACTAGAGATTATATGAGCTACGAATATAAACGTACGTAAAAATGCAAACAATAAACAAACAACATATAACCAAACAATAACATAAGTGATCAGAATAAAATGAAAGAAAGAAAGAAAGAAAAGAGAAGAGGAAGAAGGGTAACTTAATTCACAGACCTCAGAGACACTAGGAAATCAACTTTTATCAACTCAATATAACATTAAGTTACTTGCAGAATTCTGTGCTCTTTCAGTGCGATGCTGTAAAAGAGGCGCGCGTGTCCGGCTGGTTTGCGTCTGGCTTCGTCTTCTGGGTCGTTTCGCAAGACGATGTAAAGGCTTACTTGAATTTAAGTTACCGAGAAAGTTAGATCATTTCCCTTTTTGAGGGGAAAGGCACGGATGAGCTTAGTTGCAAAGGCAAGGCAGCTACTCGAACATGTGTTGGTCCAAGGAGAAGGCCCAAAGCCTTCCCAGAGGTTCCTGGAGAAGCGTTGCCAGGGAGGAGAGGAGAAGGTCAGAGCGATCGAAGAGAGAAGAGAGAGAGGAAACTGAAGGTTTGGACTTTTATCAGTGTCCCATGTACCGCCCCCCTTCTTCGTGGAGGACGAATCAGCTGTCGAGATCTTTTCTAGCGGGAAGATCCTTTGTTCGTTTGGAACGATCTCCTGGCTCGAGTTACAGGGACGATTGACTTAAACCTTCCAGTTCCAGAAATATGAAATGTGTAAACAATGTATATTACTGCATTCTGCTATTGGAATTTGGCTCTGTTATATTGAGAGAATTCCATAGACATCAGACACATCACATGAAGGTTGTAGAAATGCAAAGTTACAGGAGATATGCAGAATTATACACATTTAAAGTTTTGATTACCACATGACAAAATCGTAGACACCCCAATATGACATGGTCATAACAAAAGGCACCTCAGAAATATATCACCATTTTGGTAATGTCCTATGTGGGTAAGTCAATGGGAAATCTGTGTGTGTGTGTGTGGTGCGTTTGGGACGTGACTCGCTGGAATGTTAGTTTTCCTGGGTTGTAAAGTTTTATGGTCTGAGGTAGGGTTACCACAAGACATTATTGAGGAACTTCTTTCATGAACCTTCAGAATTAAAGATTTTACTCTAGCAAGTCACACCTCTATTATAAATTTGTAATGAATGGTAAAATGAAATTTTACTATGTGGAAGTCCATATATGGAAATGTGCTTCAGTTGCATCTCGTGGTGGGTTTCTGGTTGAAAGTCCACGAGTGTGTGTGTGTGTGGAATGTCACGAGGCTGTAAAGTCACAGGAAGTCCATGCTGAAATGGGGGTTTTAGAGGAGATTGTCCAGAACAGGTTTCCTTTTGTGACTAAAATGTCCCTCTGGGGAGCACCAGATTGCCATTTTGACATGTCCAAGTAGACTTAGCGACGCCGTGGACAGACCCGTTGTCTAAAAAGCCAACGAAGGATGTGTTTGGAAACAAGGAATTACTAATTGGAACAGCATGTGACCGCATGTCAGGCATTGTCGCTACATGGTTTTTATGTGGATCTAAACGGTTGCTAGGGTGTTCCGGGTGGTTGCTAGGCAATTGCTAGGGTATTCTTGGTGGTTGCTAGGCAGTTGCTAGGTGGTTGCTAGGGTGTTCTGGGCGGTTGCTATGGTGTTGCTAAGCAGTTGCTAAGGTGTTCTGGTTGGTTGCTAGGCGGTTGAGGGGTATTCTTGGTGGTTGCTAGGGTGTTGCTAGGTGGTTGCTAGGATGTTCCGGGAGGTTGCTATGGTGTTGCTAGGCGGTTGCTAGGGTATTCTGGGTGGTTGCTAGGGTGTTCTGGGTGGTTGCAAGGGCGTTGCTAGGCAGTTGCTAGGGTGTTCTGGGTGGTTGCTAGGCGGTTGCTAGGCAGTTGCTATGGTATTCTGGGTGGTTGCTAGGGCGTTGCTAGGCAGTTGCTAGGGTGTTCTGGGTGGTTGCTAGGCAGTTGCTAGGGTATTGGTGGTTGCTAGGCAGTTGCTAGGTGGTTGCTAGGGTGTTCTGGGTGGTTGCTATGGTGTTGCTAAGCAGTTGCTAAGGTGTTCTGGTTGGTTGTTAGGCGGTTGCTAGGGTATTCTTGGTGGTTGCTAAGGTGTTGCTAGGTGGTTGCTAGAGCGTTCTGGGTGGTTGCTATGGTGTTGCTAGGCGGTTGCTATGGTATTCTGGGTGGTTGCTAGGGCGTTGCTAGGTGGTTGCTAGGGTGTTGTGGGTGGTTGCTATGGTGTTTCTAGGCAGTTGCTATGGTATTCTGGGTGGATGCTAGGGCGTTGCTAGGCAGTTGCTAGGGTGTTCTATGTGGTTGCTAGGCAGTTGCTAGGGTGTTCTGGGTGGTTGCTAGGGCGTTGCTAGGCAGTTGCTAGGGTATTCTGGGTGGTTGCTAGGGCGTTACTAGGCAGTTGCTAGGGTGTTCTGGGTGGTTGCTAGACGGTTGCTAGGCAGTTGCTAGGCGGTTGCTAGGCAGTTGCTAGGGTGTTCTGGGTGGTTGTTAGGGTATTCTTGGTGGTTGCTAGGCAGTTGCTAGGTGGTTGCTAGGGTGTTCTGGGTGGTTGCTATGGTGTTGCTAGGCAGTTGCTATGGTATTCTGGGTGGATACTAGGGCGTTGCTAGGCAGTTGCTAGGGTGTGCTGGGTGGTTGCTAAGCAGTTGCTGAGTGTTCTGGGTGGTTGCTAGGCAGTTGCTAGGGTGTTCTGGGTGGTTGCTATGGTGTTTTTGATGGTTACTAGAGCATTTCTAGATGTTGCTAGGGTGTTCAGGGTGGTTGCTAAGGTATTATTGGTAGTTGCTATGGTGTTACTAGGTGGTTAGTAGTTGTCAAAGATGGTTACTATGGAGTTTTTATAGAGTTATTAAAATCTTTAATAACGAGTGCCTTCAGTACGGCACTCGGCCTGCGGCCTCGTGCCTATGGCCGAATAGGCACAAGCATGGAGCAATATCGCAAGGCCACGAGTGTAATATTGCGTTAAAAAATACAAAAAAATTTAAAAAAATATTTTTTTTGGTTTAGGGTGGTTGCTAGGGAGCTCTTAGTGGTTGCTAGGGTGCTAAAACTGGTTGCTAGGGTGTGGCTATGAAGATTTTAGGCCATTAATTATTGGCTGCTTGATAATATAAATCCTCTGAGGAAGAGAGAGAGAGAGAGAGACGCAGGGCTGTCAGGCCCTTTGGAGTCTGTGTGTGTGAAAACGTCGGTTTGGATTTGAATATTTTTAGAATGCCCAATGTTAAGTCAATGGGACTTTTTTGGCCGCTTATTCGTTCGCTGTGCGAACATCGTACACCCGATCGCTTAGAAAAGTCATAGCACACCTCTCCTCAATGAGCCGGTCGATTTGACACCTCACTCAGGGGTCTGTGACAAACGGTGCGGGGCGCATTACGCGCCAAACTTTGTGTGGAATATAAGTATGAGCAATAACAATAGTGTTGCTTTGAAAAGCACCACTAATAAGTATGAGCAATAACAATAGTGATGCCTTGCTTTCAGCAAGCACCACTAATAATAAGTATGAGCAATAACAATAGTGATGCTTTCAAAAAAGCACCACTAATAATAATAAGAATAATAAGTATGAGCAATAACAATAGTGATGCCTTGCTTTCAGCAAGCACCACTAATAATAATAAGTTTAAATAGGATTTCAGTAAGTTGGCTTTCTCAAGCCAACTTAATAATAATAAGTTTAAGTACAATATCAGTAAGTTGGCTTTTCCAAGCCAACTTAATAATAAACAGAGCAATTCCAAGAGGGTCCTCACACCATCGGTGCTCGGGCCCTAATAATAATAAACAGAGCAATTCCAAGAGGGTCCTCACACCATCGGTGCTTGGGCCCTAATAAATATAGCTGCGAGCAGCGATTACGGGCCCAAGCCGGTGGCACCGCAACCCCGGTGCCTTTAGTTACCTATATACCTCGCAGCTATATATATATATATATATATATATATATATATATATATATATACATACATACATACATACATACACACACATACATACACACACATACATATATATATATATATATATATATATATATATTATTGTTCAAAAGTTTGGGGTCAGTAAGATTTTTAATGTTTTTAGGAGAAGTCTCTTCTGCTCACCAAGGCTACATTTATTGATTAAAAATACAAACAAAAACAGTAATATTGTGAAATATTATTCCAATTTAAAACAGCTGTTTTCAATTTTTAAATATTTTACATAGTAATTCATTTCTGTGATCAAAGTTGAGTTTTCAGCATCATTACTCCAGTCTTCAGTGTCACATGATCCTTCAGAAATCATACTAATATGATGATTGATGCTCAATAAATATTCATTATTATTTTTAATGTTGAAACATTGTGTCAGTCATTTTTTTCGTGTTTTTTTCATATAAATGTCTATAACTCCGAAGCGAATTGAGATATTTTCACCAAAATTGACACACATATGTATGGGCTCACTCTGAGGACACGTAAAAAAAATTGTGGGACTGAGCCTCTTGGTGGCGCTATAATTGAACAAAATATGAAATTCCCATTGACTTAAATACAGTTTTGTGAAATAAAATACTATACTAAACAAATGCATTGGTGTAATATTACGAAACTCAGATTGTGTCATCAGCACCATCCCCTGAAGGCAACCAAAATATTTCAAGACAGCGCCACCTAGTGGTCAAAAGTTATAACAAAATTTCCAAAAAGGCTAATAACTTTTGAATAAATCTGGCTATTGTAATGCCACGGGTCTTAATAGATTCCTTGGGTAGAGCCGAGAACATAGATACCAAGTTTTCCTTATTTGGCCAAACTTCCTGTCCGCCATCTTGATTTTCATTCAAAACCTACTTTTTCGAACTCCTCCTAGACCGTTTGTCTGATTTTCACCAAAATCGAATCGTATCATCTCCAGACTGTGCCGACAAAAAGTTATGGATTTCGTGTCGATTGATGAAACCGTTTTCGTATAGCACAGCAGCAAAGTTGAGGCATGATGCCAAAATGACTATTGAGGCTTTATATCTGCAATGCCTCGACATATTGACACAAAACTTTGTATGTGTCACTGTCTCCTTACTCTGACCACACCACATCAATTTCGTAACAGCGCCACCTTTTGGTCAAAAGTGACAATCCATGAAATCATATTTTGAATCACTTTTTACATGATTTTTCAGCCATTTTGCCTAAAATTCTCTTTAAATGTCTTTAATTGCTCATTGTTGCAGTTGGTCTGACACTTTCAGACATGTTGGCATGTCTTGTCGTCTTATTCTGCTTGGCCCCGGTAATTGCTGCTTGCAGCTATATTTATTATTAGGGGCCAAGCACCGAAGGTGCGGAGGCACCTATTGTATCTGTTCCCGTTCTTATTATTAGGGGCCAAGCACCGAAGGTGCGGAGGCACCTATTGTATCCGTTCGATTTCTTATTATTATTATTAGGGGCCAAGCACCGAATTTGCGGAGGCACCTATTGTATCTGTTCCGTTTCTTATTATTAGGGGCCAAGCACCGAAGGTGCGGAGGCACCTATTGTATCTGTTCCCGTTCTTATTATTAGGGGCCAAGCACCGAAGGTGCGGAGGCACCTATTGTTTTTGTTCCGGTTCTTATTATTATTAGGGGCCAAGCACCGAAGGTGCGTAGGCACCTATTGTTTTCGTTCGCGTTCTTATTATTATTATTAGGGGCCAAGCACCGAAGGTGCGTAGGCACCTATTGTTTTCGTTCGCGTTCTTATTATTATTATTAGGGGCCAAGCACCGAAGGTGCGGAGGCACCTATTGTTTTTGTTCCGGTTCTTATTATTAGGGGCCAAGCACCGAAGGTGCGGAGGCACCTATTGTTTTTGTTCCGGTTCTTATTATTAGGGGCCAAGCACCGAAGGTGCGGAGGCACCTATTGTATCTGTTCCCGTTCTTATTAGGGGCCAAGCACCGAAGGTGCGGAGGCACCTATTGTATTTGTTCCGGTTCTTATTATTATTAGGGGCCAAGCACCGAAGGTGCGGAGGCACCTATTGTTTTTGTTCCGGTTCTTATTATTATTAGGGGCCAAGCACCGAAGGTGCGGAGGCACCTATTGTATCCGTTCGCGTTCTTATTCTTCTTCTTCTTCTTCTTCTTCTTCTTCTTCTTCTTCTTCTTCCGCTCTTGGAGTCTATGGCAGCCCATAGAACCGATTGCGGGAAAGTTGTTTTGGTTTGACATTCTGATAGAGCACAGTTCCAACATTAAATACACCAATTTTGGTGTTTCTAAGTCATTCCCTCTAGCGCCACCACCTGTCCAAAGTTTCACTTTTATTTTGCTAATAACTTTTGAACTGTAAGGCCAATCAACAAAATTATTTTTTCCTCTGATTCCTGAGCTCATGCCGATTCGATTGCATCCTATGACTTCATTTTCCGTAATAAGAATATGGCCGCCATTTTGAATCATTCGCGAAACATACTTTTTCAAACTCGTCCTAGACGGTTTGTCCGATTTGCACGAAAATTGAACCAGATCATCTTCAGCCAGTGCTGACAAAAAGTTATGGAATTCAAATTGATTCGTCAAACCGTTTTCGATAAACGCACAAACAAATTTTACGTAGTGCCTGCAAAAACAGTCGTAAGGCTGTATCTCCGCAACGGTTTATCGTATTCAGACCAAACTTGGTACATGTCATCCCAAGCATGACCTGAGGCAACATGCTGCGTTTCGTCGCAGCGCCACCTACTGGTCTGGAGATATGAAAAATGGCTATTTTTGCTTATAACTTCTGAACAATTTGTCCAAAAATCATAAAATTGGTCTCGTTAGATTCAGAGCAACATGCCGAGTCGACTGATATCCAATTTTACCATATCGGCCATTTTGAATGTCAGCCATTTTGAATTTTGTGCTAAAATGCTGTATTTTAAGAACGCATGAACGGATTGTTATGAAACTTGGTATGGGTCATCAGCACAATGTCCTGAAGGAGCGTGAGAAGTTTCGAAACAGCGCCACCTAGTGGTGAATTTTTTTTTTCAAACGCTTATAACTTTGGGTGTGGTCAACTTATTTTCACGAGACTCATCTATTTAGTCTCCTGAAACCTTGCCGAGTCCTACGATACCAAACATGCTTGGTTTCGCCTTACGGTTTGTGTAGCGTTGTGATTTAGCGCTTAAAAAACATTTGGCTATATCTTCGAAACCGATTGTCCGATCGAGACGAAACCTCCGTCAGAAGTTTGGAAACATAGGTCGATATCTATGTGCCAATGCCCAAATGCGAAAATATTGATGTTTAGGGGTAGTAAAATTCAAACAAAGTCATGTGTCAGTCATTTTTACGTGTTTTTTCATATAAATGTCTATAACTAAAGCGAATTGAGATATTTTCACCAAAACTGACACACATATGTATGGGCTCACTCTGAGGACATGTAAAAAAAATTGTGGGACTGAGCCTCTTGGTGGCGCTATAACAGAACAAAACATGAAATTCCCATTGACTTCAATACAGTTTTGTGAAATAAAATGCTATTTTCATTCAAAACCTACTTTTTCGAACTCCTCCCACACCGTTTGTCCGATTTTCACCAAAATCGAATCATATCATCTCCAGACTGTGCCGACTAAAAGTTATGGATTTCGTGTCGATTGACAAAACCGTTTTCGTATAGCGCAGCAGCAAAGTTGAGGCATGATGCTAAAAGCACTATTCAGGCTTTATCTTTGCAATGCCTTGACATATTGACACCAAACTTTGTATGTGTCATTGTCACTTCACTCTGACCACATCACATCAGTTTTGTAACTGCGCCACCTATTGGTCGAAAGTGATAATCCATTAAATCATATTTTTAATTACTGTTTCTATGATTTTTCAGCCATTTCGTCTAAAATCCTCTTTAATGTCTTTAATTGCTCATTGTTGCAGTTGATCTGACACTTTCAGACATGTCGGCATGTCTTGTCGTCTTATTCTGCTTGGCCCCGGTAATTGCTGCTTGCAGCTATATTTAGGGGCCAAGCACCGAAGGTGCGGAGGCACCTATGGTTTTTGTTCCGGTTCTTATTAGGGGCCAAGCACCGAAGGTGCGGAGGCACCTATTGTATCTGTTCCCGTTCTTATTATTAGGGGCCAAGCACAGAATGTGCGTAGGCACCTATTGTATCTGTTAGCGTACAAAAAATAATTCTTCTTTTTCTTCCGCTCTGGGAGTCTATGGCAGCCCATAGAACCGCTTGCGGGAAAGTTGTGCAATTTGGCACACTGATAGAGGACAGACTGAACAGTCACCATAGCAAATTTGGAGTCTCCAACTCATTCCCTCTAGCGCCACCAGCTGTCCAAATTTGCACTCATGTTTAGGCTAATTACTTTTGAACCACAAGGGCTAGAAACAAAATTCCTTTTTCCTCTGATTCCCTAGCTCAAGACGATTCGATTGCACCCTATGACGTCATTTTCCGCCATGGAAAGTTTTCCGCCATTTAGAATTTTCCGAAAAACCTACTTTTTCGAACTCCTCCTAGGCCGTTGCTCCGATTTTCACGAAAATTGAACCAGATCATCTACAGACCATGCCGACAAAAAGTTATGGAATTCAAGTTGATTCGCTTAGCAATTCTCGAAAAAACCCACCAACAAATTTTACGTAGCGCTTGCGAAAACAGACGTAAGGCTGTATCTCCGCAACGCTTTATTGGATTCAGGCCAAACTCGGTACATGTCATCCCAACCATAACCTGAGGCTACATGCTGCGTTTCGGCGCAGCGCCACCAACTGGTCCGGAGATATGAAAAATGGCTATTTTTGCTTATAACTTCTGAATAGTTTGCCCAAAAACCATAAAATTGGTCTCGTTAGATTCAGGCCAACATGCTGAGTCGACTGTTATCCAATTTTACCATATCGGCCATTTTGGCTGTCGGCCATTTTGAATTTTGTGCTAAAATGCTGTATTTTAAGAACGCATCAATGGATTCTTACGAAACATGGTATGGGTTATCAGCACGATGCCCTGAAGGAGCGTGAGAAGTTTCGAAACAGCGCCACCTTGTTGTCAAAAATTATAACAACATTTCCAAAAAGGCTAATAACCTTTGAATAAATCTGCCAATTGAAATGCCACTGGTCTTAATAGATTCCCTGGGTCACGCTGAGAACATAGATAGCAAGTTTGCCATATTTGGCCGAACTTCCTGTCCGCCATCTTGATTTTCAGTCAAAACCTACTTTTTCGAACTCCTCCTAGACCGTTTGTCCGATTTTCACCAAAATCGAATCGTATCATCTCCACACTGTACCGACAAAAAGTTATGGAATTCGTGTTGATTCGTCAAACCGTTCTCGAATACCGCGCAAACAAATTTTACGTTGTGCTACAGCTACAGATTTAGTGCAAAAGTACTAAATCGCCCATAACTCCTAGACCGTTTGTCCTAGACTCAAGTGTCTTACACCACTGTGATCCCTGGCTCAAGGCGGACAAAATGGCTATCTCCAAATTCGATTTAGGCCAGAATTTCTTTTTGCTATGTCGAATTTTGTCCGAAACCTACTTTTGCGAACTAGTCCTAGGTTTTTCGCCAGATCGGAACCAAACCAGTCTAGGACATTTCTCTGGACTCTCTAGATCAATAATTATCGAAAAAAAGTTGAACTTTTGCATTTGGGTGGCTGTAACAGGGTCATTTAGAAAAGGGGCGTGGCAAAATACACTAAAAATCCTATAAATCCCAAATGAAAACTCAGGACTTCACCAAAATTGATGAGCATATGTGTCAGAACATGGTGAGGAAGCATGCAGAGTTTCATGGAGATCGGACCATAGGTGGCGCTATAACTGGCAAAAAGCCTTCATTCTTATTAGGGGTTCAAGCATGAAATGCTGAAACCCTATTGTAATTGTAAGGATTCGTAAAACGCATCGTGCAGGCCAAACCGTAAGGCCTAGAGACGTGAAACCTGGCCAGATGGTAGGCCTCAATTTGGGGACAACCTATCAGAGTATGACCCCGAATGGCCCATAGGTGGCGCTACAGCGACCAAAAGTACAAAATCGCCCATAACTCTTAGACCGTTTGTCCCAGGATCAAGTGTCTTATATCGTTGGAATCCTTGGCTCAAGGCGGACAAAATGGCTATCTCCGATTTTGATTTAGGCAGGGAAAAATTTCTGCTATATCGAATTTTGTCCGAAACCTACTTTTGCGAACTAGTCCTAGGTTTTTCGCCAGATCGGAACCAAACCAGTCTAGGACATTTCTCTGGACTCTCTCGATCAATAGTTATCGAAAAAAAGTAGAATTTTTGCATTTGGTTGGCTATAACAGGGTCATTTGGAAAATGGGCGGGGCAAAATACAGTCAAAAGCCTATAAATCCTAAACAAAAACTCAGAACATCACGAAAATCGCTGAGCATATGTGTCATGACATGGTGAACAAGCGTGCAGAGTTTCATGCAGATCGGAGCATAGGTGGCGCTATAAATGGCAAAAAGGTTCCCTTATTATTAGGGGCCAAGCACAGAATGTGCGTAGGCACCTATTGTATCTGTTAGCGTACCAAAAATAATTCTTCTTTTTCTTCCGCTCTGGGAGTCTATGGCAGCCCATAGAACCGCTTGCGGGAAAGTTGTGCAATTTGGCACACTGATAGAGGACAGACTGAACAGTCACCATAACAAATTTGGAGTCTCCAACTCATTCCCTCTAGCGCCACCAGCTGTCCAAATTTGCACTCATGTTTAGGCTAATTACTTTTGAACCACAAGGGCTAGAAACAAAATTCCCTTTTCCTCTGATTCCCTAGCTCAAGACGATTCGATTGCACCCTATGACGTCATTTTCCGTCATGGAAAGTTTTCCGCCATTTAGAATTTTCCGAAAAACCTACTTTTTCGAACTCCTCCTAGGCCGTTGCTCCGATTTTCACGAAAATTGAACCAGATCATCTACAGACCATGCCGACAAAAAGTTATGGAATTCAAGTTGATTCGCTTAGCAATTCTCGAAAAAACCCACCAACAAATTTTACGTAGCGCTTGCGAAAACAGACGTAAGGCTGTATCTCCGCAACGCTTTATTGGATTCAGGCCAAACTCGGTACATGTCATCCCAACCATGACCTGAGGCTACATGCTGCGTTTCGGCGCAGCGCCACCAACTGGTCCGGAGATATGAAAAATGGCTATTTTTGCTTATAACTTCTGAATAGTTTGCCCAAAAAACATAAAATTGGTCTCGTTAGATTCAGGCCAACATGCTGAGTCGACTGTTATCCAATTTTACCATATCGGCCATTTTGGCTGTCGGCCATTTTGAATTTTGTGCTAAAATGCTGTATTTTAAGAACACATCAATGGATTCTTACGAAACATGGTATGGGTTATCAGCACGATGCCCTGAAGGAGCGTGAGAAGTTTCGAAACAGCGCCACCTTGTGGTCAAAAATTATAACAACATTTCCAAAAAGGCTAATAACCTTTGAATAAATCTGCCAATTGAAATGCCACTGGTCTTAATAGATTCCCTGGGTCACGCTGAGAACATAGATACCAAGTTTGCCATATTTGGCCGAACTTCCTGTCCGCCATCTTGATTTTCAGTCAAAACCTACTTTTTCGAACTCCTCCTAGACCGTTTGTCCGATTTTCACCAAAATCGAATCGTATCATCTCCACACTGTACCGACAAAAAGTTATGGAATTCGTGTTGATTCGTCAAACCGTTCTCGAATACCGCGCAAACAAATTTTACGTTGTGCTACAGCTACAGATTTAGTGCAAAAGTACTAAATCGCCCATAACTCCTAGACCGTTTGTCCTAGACTCAAGTGTCTTACACCACTGTGATCCCTGGCTCAAGGCAGACAAAATGGCTATCTCCAAATTCGATTTAGGCCAGAATTTCTTTTTGCTATGTCGAATTTTGTCCGAAACCTACTTTTGCGAACTAGTCCTAGGTTTTTCGCCAGATCGGAACCAAACCAGTCTAGGACATTTCTCTGGACTCTCTAGATCAATAATTATCGAAAAAAAGTTGAACTTTTGCATTTGGGTGGCTGTAACAGGGTCATTTAGAAAAGGGGCGTGGCAAAATACACTAAAAATCCTATAAATCCCAAATGAAAACTCAGGACTTCACCAAAATTGATGAGCATATGTGTCAGAACATGGTGAGGAAGCATGCAGAGTTTCATGGAGATCGGACCATAGGTGGCGCTATAACTGGCAAAAAGCCTTCATTCTTATTAGGGGTTCAAGCATGAAATGCTGAAACCCTATTGTAATTGTAAGGATTCGTAAAACGCATCGTGCAGGCCAAACCGTAAGGCCTAGAGATGTGAAACCTGGCCAGATGGTAGGCCTCAATTTGGGGACAACCTATCAGAGTATGACCCCGAATGGCCCATAGGTGGCGCTACAGCGACCAAAAGTACAAAATCGCCCATAACTCTTAGACCGTTTGTCCCAGGATCAAGTGTCTTATATCGTTGGAATCCTTGGCTCAAGGCGGACAAAATGGCTATCTCCGATTTTGATTTAGGCAGGGAAAAATTTCTGCTATATCGAATTTTGTCCGAAACCTACTTTTGCGAACTAGTCCTAGGTTTTTCGCCAGATCGGAACCAAACCAGTCTAGGACATTTCTCTGGACTCTCTCGATCAATAGTTATCGAAAAAAAGTAGAATTTTTGCATTTGGTTGGCTATAACAGGGTCATTTGGAAAATGGGCGGGGCAAAATACAGTCAAAAGCCTATAAATCCTAAACAAAAACTCAGAACATCACGAAAATCGCTGAGCATATGTGTCATGACATGGTGAACAAGCGTGCCGAGTTTCATGCAGATCGGAGCATAGGTGGCGCTATAAATGGCAAAAAGGTTCCCTTATTATTAGGGGCCAAGCACAGAATGTGCGTAGGCACCTATTGTATCTGTTAGCGTACCAAAAATAATTCTTCTTTTTCTTCCGCTCTGGGAGTCTATGGCAGCCCATAGAACCGCTTGCGGGAAAGTTGTGCAATTTGGCACACTGATAGAGGACAGACTGAACAGTCACCATAGCAAATTTGGAGTCTCCAACTCATTCCCTCTAGCGCCACCAGCTGTCCAAATTTGCACTCATGTATAGGCTAATTACTTTTGAACCACAAGGGCTAGAAACAAAATTCCTTTTTCCTCTGATTCCCTAGCTCAAGACGATTCGATTGCACCCTATGACGTCATTTTCCGTCATGGAAAGTTTTCCGCCATTTAGAATTTTCCGAAAAACCTACTTTTTCAAACTCCTCCTAGGCCGTTGCTCCGATTTTCACGAAAATTGAACCAGATCATCTACAGACCATGCCGACAAAAAGTTATGGAATTCAAGTTGATTCGCTTAGCAATTCTCGAAAAAACCCACCAACAAATTTTACGTAGCGCTTGCGAAAACAGACGTAAGGCTGTATCTCCGCAACGCTTTATTGGATTCAGGCCAAACTCGGTACATGTCATCCCAACCATGACCTGAGGCTACATGCTGCGTTTCGGCGCAGCGCCACCAACTGGTCCGGAGATATGAAAAATGGCTATTTTTGCTTATAACTTCTGAATAGTTTGCCCAAAAACCATAAAATTGGTCTCGTTAGATTCAGGCCAACATGCTGAGTCGACTGTTATCCAATTTTACCATATCGGCCATTTTTGGCTGTCGGCCATTTTGAATTTTGTGCTAAAATGCTGTATTTTAAGAACGCATCAATGGATTCTTACGAAACATGGTATGGGTTATCAGCACGATGCCCTGAAGGAGCGTGAGAAGTTTCGAAACAGCGCCACCTTGTGGTCAAAAATTATAACAACATTTCCAAAAAGGCTAATAACCTTTGAATAAATATGCCAATTGAAATGCCACTGGTCTTAATAGATTCCCTGGGTCACGCTGAGAACATAGATACCAAGTTTGCCATATTTGGCCGAACTTCCTGTCCGCCATCTTGATTTTCAGTCAAAACCTACTTTTTCGAACTCCTCCTAGACCGTTTGTCCGATTTTCACCAAAATCGAATCGTATCATCTCCACACTGTACCGACAAAAAGTTATGGAATTCGTGTTGATTCTTCAAACCGTTCTCGAATACCGCGCAAACAAATTTTACGTTGTGCTACAGCAACAGATTTAGTGCAAAAGTACTAAATCGCCCATAACTCCTAGACCGTTTGTCCTAGACTCAAGTGTCTTACACCACTGTGATCCCTGGCTCAAGGCGGACAAAATGGCTATCTCCAAATTCGATTTAGGCCAGAATTTCTTTTTGCTATGTCGAATTTTGTCCGAAACCTACTTTTGCGAACTAGTCCTAGGTTTTTCGCCAGATCGGAACCAAACCAGTCTAGGACATTTCTCTGGACTCTCTAGATCAATAATTATCGAAAAAAAGTTGAACTTTTGCATTTGGGTGGCTGTAACAGGGTCATTTAGAAAAGGGGCGTGGCAAAATACACTAAAAATCCTATAAATCCCAAATGAAAACTCAGGACTTCACCAAAATTGATGAGCATATGTGTCAGAACATGGTGAGGAAGCATGCAGAGTTTCATGGAGATCGGACCATAGGTGGCGCTATAACTGGCAAAAAGCCTTCATTCTTATTAGGGGTTCAAGCATGAAATGCTGAAACCCTATTGTAATTGTAAGGATTCGTAAAACGCATCGTGCAGGCCAAACCGTAAGGCCTAGAGATGTGAAACCTGGCCAGATGGTAGGCCTCAATTTGGGGACAACCTATCAGAGTATGACCCCGAATGGCCCATAGGTGGCGCTACAGCGACCAAAAGTACAAAATCGCCCATAACTCTTAGACCGTTTGTCCCAGGATCAAGTGTCTTATATCGTTGGAATCCTTGGCTCAAGGCGGACAAAATGGCTATCTCCGATTTTGATTTAGGCAGGGAAAAATTTCTGCTATATCGAATTTTGTCCGAAACCTACTTTTGCGAACTAGTCCTAGGTTTTTCGCCAGATCGGAACCAAACCAGTCTAGGACATTTCTCTGGACTCTCTCGATCAATAGTTATCGAAAAAAAGTAGAATTTTTGCATTTGGTTGGCTATAACAGGGTCATTTGGAAAATGGGCGGGGCAAAATACAGTCAAAAGCCTATAAATCCTAAACAAAAACTCAGAACATCACGAAAATCGCTGAGCATATGTGTCATGACATGGTGAACAAGCGTGCCGAGTTTCATGCAGATCGGAGCATAGGTGGCGCTATAAATGGCAAAAAGGTTCCCTTATTATTAGGGGCCAAGCACAGAATGTGCGTAGGCACCTATTGTATCTGTTAGCGTACCAAAAATAATTCTTCTTTTTCTTCCGCTCTGGGAGTCTATGGCAGCCCATAGAACCGCTTGCGGGAAAGTTGTGCAATTTGGCACACTGATAGAGGACAGACTGAACAGTCACCATAGCAAATTTGGAGTCTCCAACTCATTCCCTCTAGCGCCACCAGCTGTCCAAATTTGCACTCATGTATAGGCTAATTACTTTTGAACCACAAGGGCTAGAAACAAAATTCCTTTTTCCTCTGATTCCCTAGCTCAAGACGATTCGATTGCACCCTATGACGTCATTTTCCGTCATGGAAAGTTTTCCGCCATTTAGAATTTTCCGAAAAACCTACTTTTTCAAACTCCTCCTAGGCCGTTGCTCCGATTTTCACGAAAATTGAACCAGATCATCTACAGACCATGCCGACAAAAAGTTATGGAATTCAAGTTGATTCGCTTAGCAATTCTCGAAAAAACCCACCAACAAATTTTACGTAGCGCTTGCGAAAACAGACGTAAGGCTGTATCTCCGCAACGCTTTATTGGATTCAGGCCAAACTCGGTACATGTCATCCCAACCATGACCTGAGGCTACATGCTGCGTTTCGGCGCAGCGCCACCAACTGGTCCGGAGATATGAAAAATGGCTATTTTTGCTTATAACTTCTGAATAGTTTGCCCAAAAACCATAAAATTGGTCTCGTTAGATTCAGGCCAACATGCTGAGTCGACTGTTATCCAATTTTACCATATCGGCCATTTTTGGCTGTCGGCCATTTTGAATTTTGTGCTAAAATGCTGTATTTTAAGAACGCATCAATGGATTCTTACGAAACATGGTATGGGTTATCAGCACGATGCCCTGAAGGAGCGTGAGAAGTTTCGAAACAGCGCCACCTTGTGGTCAAAAATTATAACAACATTTCCAAAAAGGCTAATAACCTTTGAATAAATATGCCAATTGAAATGCCACTGGTCTTAATAGATTCCCTGGGTCACGCTGAGAACATAGATACCAAGTTTGCCATATTTGGCCGAACTTCCTGTCCGCCATCTTGATTTTCAGTCAAAACCTACTTTTTCGAACTCCTCCTAGACCGTTTGTCCGATTTTCACCAAAATCGAATCGTATCATCTCCACACTGTACCGACAAAAAGTTATGGAATTCGTGTTGATTCTTCAAACCGTTCTCGAATACCGCGCAAACAAATTTTACGTTGTGCTACAGCAACAGATTTAGTGCAAAAGTACTAAATCGCCCATAACTCCTAGACCGTTTGTCCTAGACTCAAGTGTCTTACACCACTGTGATCCCTGGCTCAAGGCGGACAAAATGGCTATCTCCAAATTCGATTTAGGCCAGAATTTCTTTTTGCTATGTCGAATTTTGTCCGAAACCTACTTTTGCGAACTAGTCCTAGGTTTTTCGCCAGATCGGAAGCAAACCAGTCTAGGACATTTCTCTGGACTCTCTAGATCAATAATTATCGAAAAAAAGTTGAACTTTTGCATTTGGGTGGCTGTAACAGGGTCATTTAGAAAAGGGGCGTGGCAAAATACACTAAAAATCCTATAAATCCCAAATGAAAACTCAGGACTTCACCAAAATTGATGAGCATATGTGTCAGAACATGGTGAGGAAGCATGCAGAGTTTCATGGAGATCGGACCATAGGTGGCGCTATAACTGGCAAAAAGCCTTCATTCTTATTAGGGGTTCAAGCATGAAATGCTGAAACCCTATTGTAATTGTAAGGATTCGTAAAACGCATCGTGCAGGCCAAACCGTAAGGCCTAGAGACGTGAAACCTGGCCAGATGGTAGGCCTCAATTTGGGGACAACCTATCAGAGTATGACCCCGAATGGCCCATAGGTGGCGCTACAGCGACCAAAAGTACAAAATCGCCCATAACTCTTAGACCGTTTGTCCCAGGATCACGTGTCTTATATCGTTGGAATCCTTGGCTCAAGGCGGACAAAATGGCTATCTCCGATTTGCTCGCCATTGGCGACAATTTCGAGTAAATTGCATTTTTTTGAAAAACCTATTTTTGCATACTTCTCCTTGGTTTTTCGCCCAATTGGAACCAAACCACTGCAAGAATATTCTCTGGAGTCTGACAATCAATAATCATCCAAAAAATTCAAAATTTCAATTAACAGTCGATAAGGGGGACCAAAATCTTTGATGGCACAAGGGCCACTTTTACTAAAACGGTTATAAATTGTGAACAGAAAGAGATATTTTCGCAAAACTTGGGACACATGTTCATGAGCTCATTCTGAGGTCACGTGAAAAAAAATCATGACAATTGGCCACTTGGTGGCGCTATAAAATGGTTATAACTTGTGAACGGAATGAGATATTTTCACTAAACTTGGGACACATGTTCATAAGCTCAATCTGAGTTGACATGAAAAAAATCATGACAATTGGCCACTTGGTGGCACTATAACAGTGAAAAAAATCATGAAAATAGCTATAAGCGCACCCAACCGTTAGTCTACTGAAAATTGGCACGCAGTGTCTTTGTCCAGGGTGCCATGATAGTCTATGAGAACATTGGTGTATCTCAAAAAACTCAGTATACGTCATTGGCACAAAGCCTTGAAGGAGCCTTAAAAGTTTCAAGGAAGCCCGTGTTTTTTTCACAGGAGTGACCTCCTAAGAATCCTTGCCGAGTCCAACAATACCAAACATGCCAGGTTTCGCCTTATGGTTTTTGTAAGTGTCATTTAGAGCTTTAAAAAATTGTGGTTATCTTCAAAGCCGTTAGTCTGATCTAGACAACAACAAAAAAACAAAGGAAATTTGAAAACATAGGTAAATAGCTAAACAATAACGCCAAAATGTTAAAATTATGATAGGAACTGACATAAATAAATTAAATCCAATCAATTTCACCCATGGATCATTTTGATGCTCTCACATGTTTGAAACGAACAATGATGGATTGTGATGAAATTTGTTTTGAATTGGGACTGGTGAATCCCCGTCCATACTGTCAATGACCGGTCGCAAAGACTCGCCCACTTTAGTTACTGTTGCTATGTCTGACAAGCGACGCCACTCTCACACCACACCAAGTTCTCACGCAGTGAAAAATACATTACGGATCAGAAAAAAGACTGCGCGGTGACAGACAAGTACTTTTGATATGAAACAAAGTCTCACCTTTCAAATGTAGTCATTTTTTAGAGACATTTAAACAATAAATACCGTTTTGTGACTCTTTAATGTGTCTGACAGATCGCTGTAGACTCGAGGCTCAGTTAAAGCTGCTTGTGAACCGATCATCTCTTCCTTCTAGTTAATTTAAAGCATTAAAATAAACATGAATGAACATAAAAGGAATGTTGATTTAAAGTGCTAAGACGTCAGTACACTTTGTTTTTCAAATTTAAATCCTCCTATGTTAATCTACTAACTCTCCTGACTGCTTTGTTGGACAAAATGGCGGATTATGATTAGTCAGATCGCCTGTCAATCAAACTCCCTGCGAAGGGTCAATTGAGAATGCCTGTGCGCACAATCCTGATCTAATCGACAACTTTGCAGTTGCACATAGGAAAGCCCGGAAAATCCTGCTATAATGTAAAAGAGCATCTTTTTCATGTATTTGGACTTAGGCCTAACAATGTTTTATAGTGCGCTGTCCCTATTGTTTTTTTGTTGTTTTTTTGTTTTGTTTTTGGTGAGCGTAGGCTACTCCTGATTTTGTTAGTCATCTCATCTCTTATATGCTGTGTATGATCATATCCTGCCCTATTCATGGTAGCCTGCTCGCAAACATTGCGTCATCAATGTCATCAATTGCGTCATCAAGGGGCCCGCCTTGATAATCCTACTAAAGGGCCCGGTGGTGGCTCGTTACGCCACTGAATATAATTGTCTAAACTCCTTATCAAAATTAAATATTTACAACAAATCTGACACATATATATGGGCAAACTTTGAGTACTACTAATAAAAGTGGAGGAGATCAAGCAAGACTATAAGAAGACTAGGCAAAAGGTGCTATAACTGTAAAAACGCTTTAAAACCATATATTTCCTATGGTAAACTGCCTGTATTGGCTGTAAATTAACTTTTTCATCTATGATGGCAGTTGTTAAATGCTTGCTAAATAAAACTTAATGTCTTTTGATGCTTGTGTGCTTAAAGGCCTTAACTGCTTGAACCCCGATAAATGCTGCTTGCAGCTTTAATTAGGGGCCAAGCACCGAAGCTGCGTAGGCACCTATTGTATCTGTTCCCGTTCTTATTATTAGGGGCCAAGCACCGAAGGTGCGGAGGCACTTATTGTATCTGTTCCCATTCTTATTATTAGGGGCCAAGCACCGAAGGTGTGTAGGCACCTATTGTATCTGTTCCCGTTCCTATTATTAGGGGCCAAGCACCGAAGGTGCGTAGGCACCTATTGTATCTGTTCCCGTTCCTATTATTATTATTATTATTCCGTTTCTTCCGACTTGGAGTCTATGGCAGCCCATAGAACCGCTTGCGGTAAAGTTTTGAAATTTGGAATACTGATAGAGGACAGTCTGAAATGTCACCATAGCAAATTTGGTGTCTTAAAACCAATCCCTCTAGCGCCACCAACTGTCCAAAGTTGCACTCATGTTTATGCTAATAACTTTTGAACCACAAGGGCTAGAAACAAAATTCCTTTTTCCTCTGATTCCTGAGCTCATGACAATTCGATTGCACCAAAATTTTCCAAAAAAACTACTTTTTCGAACTCCTCCTAGGCCGTTGCTCCAATTTCCACGAAAATTGAATCCGATCATCTTCATACCATGCCGACAAAAAGTTATGGAATTCGTATTGATTCGTCAAACCGTTCTCGAATACAGCGCAAACAAATTTTACGTAGCGCTTGCGAAAACAGACACAAACATGTATCTCCGCAATGCTTTATCGTATTCAGTACAAACTTGGTACATGTCCTCACAAGCATGACCTGAGGCTAAATGCTGCGTTTCGGCGCAGCGCCACCTACTGGTCCGGAGATATGAAAAATGGCTGTTTTTGCTTATAACTTCTGAATGGTTTGTCCAAAAATCATAAAAGTGGTCTCGTTAGATTCAGGGCGTCATGCTGAGTCGACTGATATCCAATCTTCCCAGATCAGTCATTTTGGATGTCGGCCATTTTTAATTATGTGCTAAAATGCTGTATTTTATGAACGCATGAACGGATTGTTACGAAACTCAGTATGGGTCATCAGCACGATGTCTTGGGCTCACTCTGAGGACACGTAAAAAAAATGGTGGGACTGAGCCTCTTGGTGGCGCTATAATAGAACAAAACATGAAATTCCCATTGACTTCAATACAGTTTTTGTAAATAAAATGCTTTACTAAACAAATGCATTGGTGTAATATTACAAAACTCAGAATGTGCCATCAACACCATCCCCTGAAGGTACCCAAAATATTTTGAGACAGTGCCACCTAGTGGTCAAAAGTTATAAACATTTCTCCAAAAAGGCTAATAACTTTTGAATAAATCGGCCTATCGAAATGCCACTGGTCTTAATAGATTCCTTGGGTCAAGCCGACAACATAGATACCAAGTTTTCCTTATTTGGCCAAACTTCCAGTCCGCCATCTTGATTTTCATTCAAAACCTACTTTTTCGAATTCCTCCTAGACCGTTTGTCCGATTTTCACCAAAATCGAATCATATCATCTCCAGACTGTGCCGCCTAAAAGTTATGGATTTCGTGTCGATAGATGAAGCCGTTTTCGTATAGTGCAGCAGCAAAATTGAGTCATGATGCTAAAAGCACTATTCAGGCTTTATCTCTGTAATGCCTTGACATATTGACACCAAATTTTGTATGTGTCATTTTGACTTCACTCTGACCACATCACATCAGTTTTGTAACTGCTCCACCTATTGGTCGAAAGTGATAATGCATTAAGTCATATTTTGAATGACTTTTTATATGATTTGTCAGCCATTTTGCCTAAAATCCTCTTTATATGTCTTTAATTGCTCATTGTTGCAGTTGGTCTGACACCTTCAGCCATGTTGGCATATCCTGTCATCTGCTTGCGCTTGGCCCCGATAATTGCTGCTTGCAGCTATATTTAGGGGCCAAGCACCGAAGGTGCGGAGGCACCTATTGTATCTGTTCCCGTTCTTATTATTCTTCTTCTTCTTCTTCTTCTTCCGCCATGGGAGTCTATGGCAGCCCATAGAACCGATTGCGGGAAAGTTGTTTTGGTTTGACATTCTGATAGAGGACAGTCCCAACATTAAATACACCAATTTTTGTGTTTCTAAGTCATTCCCTCTAGCGCCACCACCTGTCCAAAGTTTCACTTTTATTTTGCTAATAACTTTTGAACCGTAAGGCCAATCAGCGAAATTCTTTTTTCCACTGATTCCTGAGCTCATGGCGATTCGATTGCACCCTATGACGTCATTTGCCGTCATAAAAATATGGCCGCCATCTTGAATGTTCAAAAAAAGCTACTTTTTCGAACTCGTCCTAGACGGTTTGTCCGATTTGCACGAAAATTGAACCAGATCATCTTCAGGTAGTGCTGACAAAAGTTATGGAATTCAAATGGATTCGTCAAACCGTTTTCGATAAACGCACGAATACATTTTACATAGCGCTAGCAAAATCAGTCGTAAGGCCGTATCTCCGCAACGGTTTATCGTATTCAGACCAAACTTGGTACTTGTACTCACAAGCATGACCTGAGGCTACATGCTGTGTTTCGGCGCAGCGCCACCTACTGGTCCGGAGATATGAAAAATGGCTATTTTTGCTTATAACTTCTGAACAGTTTGTCCAAAAATCATAAAATTGGTCTCGTTAGATTCAGGGCAACATGCCGAGTTGACTGATATCCAATTTTACCATATCGGTCATTTTGGCTGTCGGCCATTTTGAATTTTGTGCTAAAATTCTGTATTTTATGAACGCATGAACGGATTGTTACGAAACGTGGTATGGGTCATCAGCACAATGCCCTGAATGAGCCTGAGAAGTTTCGAAACAGCGCCACCTAGTGGTGAATTTTTTTTTCCAAACGCTTATAACTTTGGGTGTGGTCGACTTATTTTCACGAGACTAGTCTAATTAGTCTCCTGAAACCTTGCCGAGTCCTACGATACCAAACATGCTAGGTTTCGCCTTACGGTTTGTGTAGCGTTGTGATTTAGCGCTTAAAAAACATTTGGCTATATCTTCGAAACCGATTGTCCGATCGAGACGAAACCTCCGTCAGAAGTTTGAAAACATAGGTCGATAGCTATACGCCAATGCCCAAATGTGAAAATATTGATGTTTAGGGGTAGTAAAATTCAAACAAAGTCATGTGTCAGTCATTTTTTACGTGTTTTTTCATATAAATGTCTATAACTCTAAAGTGAATTGAGATATTTTCACCAAAACTGACACACATATGCATGGGCTCACTCTGAGGACACTTAAAAAAAATTGTGGGACTTAGCCTCTTGGTGGCGCTATAACAGAACAAAACATTAAATTCCCATTGACTTCAATACAGTTTTGTGAAATAAAATGCTATTTTCATTCACAATCTACTTTTTCGAACTCCTCCCACACCGTTTGTCCGATTTTCACCAAAATCGAATCACATCATCTCCAGACTGTGCCGACTAAAAGCTATGGATTTCGTGTCGATTGATGAAACCGTTTTCGTATAGCGCAGCAGCAAAGTTGAGGCATGATGCTAAAAGCATTATTCAGGCTTTATCTCTGCAATGCCTTGTCATATTGACACCAAACTTTGTATGTGTCATTGTCACTTCACTCTGACCACATCACATCAGTTTCGTAACTGCGCCACCTATTGGTCAAAAGTGATAATCCATTAAATCATATTTTTATTTACTGTTTCTATGATTTTTCAGGCATTTTGCCTAAAATCCTCTTTAATGTCTTTAATTGCTCATTGCCGCAGTTGGTCTGACACTTTCAGACATGTTGGCATGTCTTGTCGTCTTATTCTGCTTGGCCCCGGTAATTGCTGCTTGCAGCTATATTTAGGGGCCAAGCACCGAAGGTGCGTAGGCACCTATTGTATCTGTTCCCGTTCTTATTAGGGGCCAAGCACCGAAGGTGCGTAGGCCCTATTGTATCTGTTCCCGTTCTTATTATTATTATTCTTCCTTCTTCCAACTGGGAGTCTATGGCAGCCCATAGAACCGAATGCGGGAAAGTTGTTTTGGTTTGACATTCTGATAGAGGACAGTCCCAACATTAAATACACCAATTTTGGTGTGTCTAAGTCATTCCCTCTAGCGCCACCACCTGTCCAAAGTTTCACTTTTATTTTGCTAATAACTTTTGAACCGTAAGGCCAATCAACAAAATTATTTTTCTCTCTGATTCCTGAGCTCATGCCAATTCGATTGCACCCTATGACATCATTTCTGTCATAACAATATGGCCGCCATTTTGAATTTATCTAAAAAGCTACTTTTTCGAACTCGTCCTAGACGGTTTGTCCGATTTGCACGAAAATTGAACCAGATCATCTACAGACCATGCTGACAAAAAGTTATGGAATTCAAGTTGATTCGCTTAACAGTTTTCGATAAACCCACGAATACATTTTACGTAGCGCTTGCGAAAACAGATGTAAGGCCGTATCTCCGCAACGCTTTATCGGATTCAGACCAAACTTGGTACATGTCATCACAAGCATGACCTGAGGCTACATGCTGTGTTTCGGCGCAGCGCCACCTACTGGTCCGGAGATATGAAAAATGGCTATTTTTGCTTATAACTTCTGAACAGTTTGTCCAAAAATCATAAAATTGGTCTCGTTAGATTCAGGGTAACATGCCGAGTCGACTGATATCCAATATTACCATATCGGCCATTTTGACTGTCGGCCATTTTGAATTTTGTGCTAAAATGCTGTATTTTAAGAACGCATGAACAGATTGTTACGAAACGTGGTATGGGTCATCAGCACAATGCCCTGAATGAGCCTGAGAAGTTTCGAAACAGCGCCACCTAGTGGTGAATTTTTTTTTTCAAATGCTTATAACTTTGGGTGTGGTCGACTTATTTTCACGAAACTCATCTTTTTAGACTCCTGAATCGTTGCCGAGTCCTATGATACCAAACATGCTAGGTTTCGCCTTACGGTTTGTGTAGCGTTGTGATTTAGCGCTTAAAAAACATTTGGCTATATCTTTGAAACCGCTAGTCCGATCGAGATGAAACCACCGTCAGAAGTTTGGAAACATAGGTCGATAGCTACACGCCAATGCCCAAATGCGAAAATATTGATGTTTAGGGGTAGTAAATTCCAAACAAAATCATGTGTCAGTCATTTTTTACATGTTTTTTCATATAAATGTCTATAACTCCGAAGCGAATTGAGATATTTTCACCAAAATCGACACACATATGTATGAGCTCACTCTGAGGACATGTAAAAAAGATGGTGGGACTCAGCCTCTTGGTGGCGCTATAATAGAACAAAACATGAAATTCCCATTGACTTCAATGCAGTTTTGTGAAATAAAATGCTATACTAAACAAATGCATTGGTGTAATATTACGAAACTCAAAATGTGCCATCAGCACCATCCCCTGAAGGTACCCAAAATATTTCGAGACAGTGCCACCTAGTGGTCAAAAGTTATAACAAAATTTACAAAACTGCTAATAACTTTTGAATAAGTTGGCCTATTGTAATGCAACTGGTCTTAATAGATTCCTTGGGTCAAGACGAGAACATAGATACCAAGGTTTCCTTATTTGGCCTAGCTTCCTGTCCGCCATCTTGATTTTCAGTCAAAACCTACTTTTTCGAACTCCTCCTAGACCGTTTGTCCGATTTTCACCAAAATCGAATCGTATCATCTCCAGACTGTGCTGACTAAAAGTTATGGATTTCGTGTCTATAGACGAAACCGTTTTCGTATAGCGTAGCAGCAAAGTTGAGGCATGATGCAAAAAGCACTATTCAGGCTTTATCTCTGCAATGCCTTGACATATTGACACCAAACTTTGTATGTGTCATTGTCACTTCACTCTGACCACATCACATCAGTTTTGTAACTGCGCCACAGATTGGTCGAAAGTGATAATCCATTAAATCATATTTCGAATGACTTTTTATATGATTTTTCAGCCATTTCGCCTAAAATCCTCTTTAAATGTATTTAATTGCTCATTGTTGCAGTTGGTCTGACACCTTCAGCCATGTTGGCATATCCTGTCGTCTGCTTGCGCTTGGCCCCGATAATTGCTGCTTGCAGCTATATTTATTATTATTCTTCATTTTTCCGACTGGGAGTCTATGGCAGCCCATAGAACCGCTTGCGGGAAAGTTATGAAATTTGGCACACTGATAGAGGAGGGTCTGACCTATCAGCATAGCAAATTTGGAGTCTCCAAGTCATTACCTCTAGCGCCACCATCTGTCCAAAGTTGCACTCATGTTTATGCTAATAACTTTTGAACCAGATGGGCTAGAAACAAAATTATTTTTTTCTCTGATTCCATAGCTCAAGCCGATTCGATTGCACCCTATGACGTCATTTTCCGTCATGAAAATTTTTCCGCCATTTTGAATTTTCCGAAAAACCTACTTTTTCGAACTCCTCCTAGGCCGTTACTCCGATTTTGACGAAATTTGAACCAGATCATCTCCAGACCATGCCGACAAAAAGTTATGGAATTCAAGTTGATTCTCTTAACCGTTTTCGATAAACCCACGAAGAAATTTTACGTAGCGCTTGCGAAAACAGACATAAGGCTGTATCTCCGCAACGCTTTATCAGATTCAGACCAATCTTGGTACATGTCATCACAAGTATGACCTGAGGCTACATGCTGCGTTTCGGCGCAGCGCCACCTACTGGTCCGGAGATATGACAAATGGATGTTTTTGCTTATAACTTCTGAATGGTTTGTCCAAAAATCATAAAATCAGTCTCGTTAGATTCAGGGCAACATGCCGAGTCGACTGATATCCAATTTTCCCAGATCAGCCATTTTGGCTGTCGGCCATTTTGAATTATGTGCTAAAATGCTGTATTTTATGAACGCGTGAACGTATCGTTACAAAACTCGGAATGGATCATCAGCACGAAGCCCTGAAGGAGCCTGAGAAGTTTCGAAACAGTGCCACCTAGTGGTGAATTTTTTTCCCCAAATGCTTCCAAATGCTTATAACTTTGGGTGTGGTCGACTTATTTTCACGAGACTCATCTCATTAGAGTCCTGAATCGTTGCCAAGTCCCACGATACCAAACATGCTAGGTTTCGCCTTACGGTTTGTGTAGCGTTGTGATTTAGCGCTTAAAAAACATTTGGCTATATCTTCGAAACCGCTAGTCCGATCGAGACGAAACCACCGTCAGAAGTTTGGAAACATAGGTCGATAGCTATACGCCAATGCCCAAATGCGAAAATATTGCTGTTTAGGGGTAGTAAATTCCAATCAAAGTCATGTGTCAGTCATTTTTTACGTGTTTTTTCATATAAATGTCTATAACTCTGAAGCGAATTGAGATATTTTCACCAAAATCGACACACATATGTATGGGCTCACTCTGAGGACACGTAGAAAAAAATGGTGTGACTGAGCCTCTTGGTGGCGCTATAACAGAACAAAACATGAAATTCCCATTGACTTCAATACAGTTTTGTGAAATAAAATGCTATACTAAACAAATGCATTGGTTTAATATTACGAAACTCAGAATGTGCCATGAACACCATCCCCTGAAGGTACTCAAAATATTTCGAGACAGTGCCACCTAGTGGTCAAAAGTTATAATTTTTTTTTCCAAAAAGGCTAATAACTTTTGAATAAATCTAGCTATTGAAATGACACTGGTCTTAATAGATTCCCTGGCTCAAGCAGAGAACATAGATACCAAGTTTTCCTTATTTGGCCGAACTTCCTGTCCGCCATCTTGATTTTCAGTCAAAACCTACTTTTTCGAACTCCTCCTAGACTGTTTGTCCGATTTTCACCAAAATCGAATCGTATCATCTCCAGACTGTGCCGACTAAAAGTTATGGAATTCGTGTCGATTGACGAAACCGTTTTCGTATAGCTCAGCAGCAAAGTTGAGGCATGATACTAAAAGCACTATTCAGGCTTTATCTCTGCAATGCCATGACATATTGACACCAAACTTTGTATGTGTCATTGTCTCCTCACTCTGACCACATCACATCAGTTTTGTAACTGCGCCACCTATTTGTCGAAAGTGATAATCAGTTAAATCATATTTTTAATTACTGTTTCTATGATTTTTCAGCCATTTCGTCTAAAATCCTCTTTAAATGTCTTTAATTGCTCATTGTTGCAGTTGATCTGACACTTTCAGCCATGTCTTGTCGTCTTATTCTGCTTGGCCCCGGTAATGGCTGCTTGCAGGTATATTTAGGGGCCAAGCACCGAAGGTGCGGAGGCACCTATTGTATCTGTTCCCGTTCTTATTATTATTCTTCATTTTTCCGACTGGGAGTCTATGGCAGCCCATAGAACCGATTGCGGGAAAGTTGTTTTGGTTTGACATTCTGATAGAGGACAGTCCCAACATTAAATACACCAATTTTTGTGTTTCTAAGTCATTCCCTCTAGCGCCACCACCTGTCCAAATTTTCACTTTTATTTTGCTAATAACTTTTGAACCGTAAGGCCAATCAACAAAATTATTTTTTCCTCTTATTTCTGAGCTCATGCCGATTCGTTTGCACCCTATGACGTCATTTTCCGTCATATAAATATGGCCACCATTTTGAATTTTCTGAAAAAGCTACTTTTTCGAACTCGTCCTAGACGGTTTGTCCGATTTGCACGAAAATTGAACCAGATCATCTTCAGGCAGTGCTGACCAAAAGTTATGGAATTCAAATTGATTCGTCAAACCGTTTTCAATAAACGCACGAACAAATTTTACGTAGCGCCTGCAAAAACAGTCGTAAGGCTGTATCTCTGCAACGGTTTATCGTATTCAGACCAAACTTGGTACATGTCATCACAAGCATGACCTGAGGCTACATGCTGCGTTTCGGCGCAGCGCCACCTACTGGTCCGGAGATATGAAAAATGGCTATTTTTGCTTATAACTTCTGAACAGTTTGTCCAAAAATCATAAAATTGGTCTCGTTAGATTCAGGGCGACATGCCGAGTCGACTGATATCCAATTTTACCATATCGGCCATTTTGACTGTCGGCCATTTTGAATTATGTGCTAAAATGCTGTATTTTATGAACGCATGAACGGATTGTTACGAAACTTGGCATGGGTCATCAGCACGATGTCCTGAAGGAGTGTGAGAAGTTTCGAAACAGCGCCACCTAGTGGGGAATTTTTTTTTTCAAATGCTTATAACTTTGGGTGCGGTCGACTTATTTTCACGAGACTCATCTAATTAGACTCCTGAAACCTTGCCGAGTCCTACGATACCAAACATGCTAGGTTTCGCCTTACGGTTTGTGTAGCGTTGTGATTTAGCGCTTAAAAAACATTAGGCTATATCTTCGAAACCGCTTGTCCGATCGAGACGAAACCACCGTCAGAAGTTTGGAAACATAGGTCGATAGCAATATACCAATGCCCAAATGCGAAAATATTGATGTTTAGGGGTAGTAAAATTCAAACAAAGTCATGTGTCAGTCATTTTTTACGTGTTTTTTCATATAAATGTTTATAACTCTAAAGCAAATTGAGATATTTTCACCAAAACTGACACACATATGTATGGGCTCACTCTGAGGACACGTAAAAAAAAATTGTGGGACTGAGCCTCTTGGTGGCGCTATAATAGAACAAAACATGAAATTCCCATTGACTTCAATACAGTTTTGTGAGATAAAATGCTATTTTCATTCAAAACCTACTTTTTCGAACTCCTCCCACACCGTTTGTCCGATTTTCACCAAAATCGAATCGTATCATCCCCAGACTGTGCCGACTAAAAGTTATGGATTTCGTGTCAATTGACGAAACCGTTTTCGTATAGCGCAGCAGCAAATTTGAGGCATGATGCTAATAGCACTATTCAGGCTTTATCTCTGCAATGCCTTGACATATTGACACCAAACTTTGTATGTGTCATTGTCTCCTCACTCTGACCACATCACATCAGTTTTGTAACTGCGCCACCTATTTGTCGAAAGTGATAATCCATTAAATCATATTTTTAATTACTGTTTCTATGATTTTTCAGCCATTTCGTCTAAAATCCTCTTTAAATGTCTTTAATTGCTCATTGTTGCAGTTGGTCTGACACTTTCAGACATGTCGGCATGTCTTGTCGTCTTATTCTGCTTGGCCCCGGTAATTGCTGCTTGCAGCTATATTTAGGGGCCAAGCACCGAAGGTGCGGAGGCACCTATTGTATCTGTTCCGTTTCTTATTATTAGGGGCCAAGCACCGAAGGTGCGGAGGCACCTATTGTTTTCGTTCCCGTTCTTAT
>NW_028296273.1:0-55995 GCF_964197995.2 Scardinius erythrophthalmus
TTCACTGAGGTCTTGTTATTTAACACACACACACAAAAAAAAGTTTCTCATGAGTAGGGTTGGGTACCGAGACCCGGTTCCAATAGGGAACCGGTTCCGACGTAAACGGTAGTAACCAGACCGAATAAGAACGAAACTTTCGGTGCCTGATTTCGGTGCCTGACGTTTTTTACCGCCCCCTATAAAACATCTCGCGGCACGAATGATCCAATAATAAAACATCTCCAGTAAACCAGCAGAGCGAGCATTAATTTAGTTCGTTTGTTAAATAAGAGGCGATCTAGCGCTGAAATGCGTTTTTTAAATCAAGTGATCAAAGTGCTCGTTGCCGCTGCGATCAGTGGCGCGGATACAGTGTTTTCTCTTGTGGGACACCGCACTGTCACTCGGACGCGCGCTTCGTTGCGGAGATCGATCTATTTATGAGGCGCCGTCTATATGATTATGTGCGCGGAGAGTTTGTGTGTGTGTGTGTGTGTGTGTGTGTGTGCTCGCGTCTCAGATGAGTATGCGCGGAGAGTTCCGCGCGTCTCGTGTGTGTAGAGTTTGCGTGTTTGTGCGTGAGCGACTTTAGATGTGATGTTGAGCATTTCATATTAGTTTGAGCATTCAGCAGTATACATGTATGACTACTTAGTAGGCTTATGTGTATGCAAGGGTTTCATATGTGCGTGAATGAAGTTTGATTTAAAGGGATACTCCACTTTAAAATGAAAATTATGTCATCATATACTCACCCTCATGTTGTTTCAATTCTTTATGAATTTCTTTCTTCTGCTGAACAGAAAGGAAGATATTTAGAATAATATCAGTAACCAGACAGTTTCTTTTCTCATTTACTTCCATAGTATTTTTTTTCCTACTAGCCTATGGAAGTCAATGAGACCAGAAACTGTCTGGTTACTGATATTATTCTAAATATCTTCCTTCCTGTTCAGCAGAAGAAAGAAATTCATACAGGTTTGAAACAACATGAGGGTGAGTATATATATATATTGGTGAGTGGGATAGGTAGGTGGATGTAGGTGTATGTTAGGGAGAGAATCTGTGTATGAATGTGTTGTGTCTGAATGAATTTATGTGTTTTTGTAATGTTGTTATTTATTATTATTTTTTGTTTATGGTTTGTTTTGTATTCTGTATTTGTGTTTATAGGACCCTCTTGAAAATGAGATGTTGCATCTCAAGAGGCTATCCTTCAATAAATTCAAATTCAAATATGATGACAGAATTTTCATTTTAAAGTGGAGTATCCCTTTAAGCCCTAGACGACGCCTATCTATTCATTCTGGTGAAATCACAAAATATAATGGACACAAAGTGTCCCTGCTTGATATACAACCACTGATGAGCATAATCGTAAAATCGTCGCCTGACTAAAGTTCAAGTTCAGCTGCCAGTGTTCCTCTTCGGATAAGTCTAATATTTTAATGCCAACTGCAAATCTTGCATATCAAGTATGAAGTATATCAATATCAAGTATATTTATATGAGGCTATACTGTGTGTGTTAAATATTTCTGCTCAGTGTCAGATATTTCTCTGTTTTGTAAAAGTCATAATATGAGAAGACAAAATTTTGATGTTAACTCAAGTGTTTTCGGCTACATCAGTAGCCTTTTAAACGGCACAATTTTTCATTTAATCAGAAATCAGAAAATCTTTTTCAGAAAATCACACACACACACACACACACACACACACACACACATACTTGTTTTTGTGGTATAGAAGGACACTGATGCCCAAACAAGTTTGGTGGTGGTATATGGGGACACCCCTTTCCCAATGCCCTACAGTGATGATACAAATATCAAAAATTTTGTTTTAATCTGCAGATCACAAATCTGACTTCAAATGTTCTATACACACAACAGAACAGAAAATATTACCATATGATATTTTGGTGGTACACAAGGACATTCCCGCCCATCCTAAAATGTTCCCGCCTATGACATAATTGTGATTTTTGGGGCCCGACTTGATTATGAGGACACTCTTTTTACAATACACTAAATATGTCATTTCAGTGGATTACAGGGACCAATGTGTTTTACTGGTACATGACCACACACACACACAAACCTGACAACACAGTGTATTACCAAGACTAAGGTGATTTAAGAGGACTGGATCTTAAACACAATACACAACTGCATAATCCAACATTATAAGGACGAGTGTGTTTAATGGTACATGCCCACACACAAACACAAACCTGACAACACGGTGTATTACCAAGACTAAGGTGATTTAAGAGTACCGGATCTCAAATACAATACACAAAACAACTTGCAACATTACAGGGACAGAGGTGTTTTAGAAGTGCTTTAATTATGACTTCAATAATATCATCATAAACATTGAGTTTTTTCAGTTTTACCATGTAATACAATCATCACATACCATTTTAAGGGGAAAGTGACATCCACAAACTTAAAAACATGGTCAATAAAACTTGCACAACTGTGTGATCTTTCAGAAAGCATACAGTATCATTACTGTTTTGACATATTAAAATGACAAGCAGATGAACCATTCAAAACTTCGAAAAGATTGACAAAACAGCCCTCGGAAACAGGCACAATTTAAAGACGTCATTAAACAGGCTTTGAAATGTATAAAATGAACTCACTCAACATGCAATAAATGCTGCAACATGTAGAGAAACCGACTTACAAGGGACGGTTTACCTAAAGACAATTCTGTTATTTCCAGAAAATGTAAACAGAATTGTCAAGTTTCAAAGCAGAATTACAGAGATAACAGGAAAAGTATTCAACAAAGTTAGTTTGGGCTGTACATCAGCTCTAGAAGAGTATAGTGTCATTAGAATACAACTATCATTGTAAGTACAAAAGCTCTCATGTGTTTAGAGATTACTAAAGCATGTATTATTCTGTACAGAGAATGAGAGTGAGGCAGAAATTGAAAACCCACGGAAAGGATCCTCAGCGGTCTTACACTGCTGGCATTCAGTCAGTGTGGCCAGTTTTCCTTTGGTTATACACTCACCTAAAGGATTATTAGGAACACCTGTTCAATTTCTCATTAATGCAATTATCTAATCAACCAATCACATGGCAGCTGCTTCAATGCATTTAGGGGTGTGGTCCTGGTCAAGACAATCTCCTGAACTCCAAACTGAATGTCAGAATGGGAAAGAAAGGTGATTTAAGCAATTTTGAGCGTGGCATGGTTGTTGGTGCTAGACGGGCCGGTCTGAGTATTTCACAATCTGCTCAGTTACTGGGATTTTCACGCACAACCATTTCTAGGGTTTACAAAGAATGGTGTGAAAAGGGAAAAGCATCCAGTATGCGGCAGTCCCGTGGGCGAAAATGCCTTGTTGATGCTAGAGGTCAGAGGAGAATGGGCCGACTGATTCAAGCTGATAGAAGAGCAACTTTGACTGAAATAACCACTCGTTACAACCGAAGTATGCAGCAAAGCATTTGTGAAGCCAGAACACGCACAACCTTGAGGCGGATGGGCTACAACAGCAGAAGACCCCACCGGGTACCACTCATCTCCACTACAAATAGGAAAAAGAGGCTACAATTTGCACGAGCTCACCAAAATTGGACAGTTGAAGACTGGAAAAATGTTGCCTGGTCTGATGAGTCTCGATTTCTGTTCAGACATTCAGATGGTAGAGTCAGAATTTGGCGTAAACAGAATGAGAACATGGATCCATCATGCCTTGTTACCACTGTGCAGGCTGGTGGTGGTGGTGTAATGGTGTGGGTGGTGTTTTCTTGGCACACTTTAGGCCCCTTAGTGCCAACTGGGCATCGTTTAAATGCCACGGCCTACCTGAGCATTGTTTCTGACCATGTCCATCCCTTTATGACCACCATGTACCCATCCTCTGATGGCTACTTCCAGCAGGATAATGCACCATGTCACAAAGCTCGAATCATTTTAAATTGGTTTCTTGAACATGACAATGAGTTCACTGTACTAAAATGGCCCCCACAGTCACCAGATCTCAACCCAATAGAGCATCTTTGGGATGTGGTGGAACGGGAGCTTCGTGCCCTGGATGTGCATCCCACAAATCTCCATCAACTGCAAAATGCTATCCTATCAATATGGGCCAACATTTCTAAAGAATGCTTTCAGCACCTTGTTGAATCAATGCCACGTAGAATTAAGGCAGTTCTGAAGGCGAAAGGGGGTCAAACACAGTATTACTATGGTGTTCCTAATAATCCTTTAGGTGAGTGTATGTGCCTTAAAATGTTCAATTACAGTTGTAACTTCAGCATTTGACCAGCACACTTTTTGTCCTTTCCACAAGGTTTTCAATTCCTGCCTCATGTTCATTCTCTGTACAGAAGAATACATGCTTTAGTAAACTCTAACTATATGAGAGCTCATGTACTTACAATGGTAGTCATATTCAGATTTAAACCTCAGGTACCTTGAGGAACTTCAGTGGTTTCTCGATAGGCATCTTCTGAACACCTGTAGGAAATCAGTTATAGACAGATCAGAAACTCAGATGTAACTCAAACCTGCATCTAGAACTTAAAACTGGTTATACATCTGATCTCTAAAAATTACATTTCAAATGACATTCAAAACATTATTCTGGAGATGGAATGTTGTGTTAAACATCTCCTTTTCAAAGTTTTTGACCAACATGAACATGATAAACTTATTGGTTTGGTACTGATTCCATTCATTTTGTTCTAGAAAAATTGTTATTTATAATAATATCTGATTATTGATAACTGATTTTTACAATTAATGGCAAAAGGAATGTTTAGAAATGTAATTTGATATTATCTACTGGCACACTATAGTATGATATATATATACATACACTATGAACAATTCTAAACGCTTTTGTTTTTGCCCCCATTTTTCATGAGCTGAACTAAAAGTTCTAAGACTTTTTCTATGTACACAAAAGGCCTATTTCTCTCAAATATTGTTCACAAATCTGTCTAAATCTGTGTTAGTGAGCACTTCTCCTTTGCCGAGATAATCCATCCACCTCACAGGTGTGGCATATCAAGATACTGATTAGACAGCATGATGATTGCACAGGTGTGCCTTAGGCTGTCCACAATAAAAGGCCACTCTAAAATGTGCAGTTTTGTGTGGTCTCAGGGGGTCTGGAAACAAGTCATTATCTGGTGTGACCATCATTTGCCTCACGCAGTGCAACACATCTCCTTCGCATAGAGTTGATCAGGTTGTTGATTGTGGCCTGTGGAATGTTGGTCCACTCCTCTTCAATGGCTGTGTTGGATATTGGCAGGACCTGGAACACGCTGTCGTATACGCCGATTCAGAGCATCCCAAACATGCTCAATGGGTGACATGTCCGTTAGTATGCTGGCCCTGCAAGAACTGGGATGTTTTCAGCTTCCAGGAATTGTGTACAGATCTTTGCAGAATAGGGCCGTGCATTATCATGCTGCAACATGAGGTGATGGTTGTGGATGAATGGCACAACAATGGGCCTTAGGATCTCATCACGGTATCTCTGTGCATTCAAAGTGCCATCAATAAAATGCACCTGCGTTGGTTGTCTATAACATACGCCTGCACATACCATAACCCCACCATGGGCCACTCGATTCCCAACGTTGACATCAGCAAACCGCTCACCCACATGACGCCATACACGCTGTCTACCATCTGCCCTGTACAGTGAAAACCGGTATTCATCCGTGAAGAGAACACCTCTCCAAAGTGCCAGACGCCATCGAATGTGAGCATTTGCCCACGCAGGTCGTTTACAACGACCAACTGCAGGTCGAGACCCCGATGAGGACGATGAGCATGCAGATGAGCTTCCCTGAGACGGTTTTTGACAGTTTGTGCAGAAATTCTTTGGTTATGCAAACCGATTGTTGCAGCAGCTGTCCGGGTGGCTGGCCTCAACGGTGTTGGAGGTGAAGATGCTGGATATGGAAGTCCTGGGCTGGTGTGGTTACACACGGTCTGCGGTTGTGAGGCCGGTTGGATGTACTGCCAAATTCTCTGAAAAGCCTTTGGAGACGGCTATGGTAGAGAAATGAACATTCAATTCACGGGCAACAGCAGGTGGACATTCCTGCTGTCAGCATGCCAATTGCACGCTCCCTCAAAACTTGCAACATCTGTGGCATTGTGCTGTGTGATAAAACTGCACATTTTAGAGTGGCCTTTTATTGTGGACAGCCTAAGGCACACCTTTGCAATAATCATGCTGTCTAATCAGTATCTTGATATGCCACACCTGTGAGATGGATGGATTAACTCGGCAAAGGAGAAGTGCTCACTAACACAGATTTAGACAGATTTGTGAACAATATTTGAGAGAAACAGGCCTTTTGGGTACATAGAAAAAGTCTTAGAACTTAGATCTATAATTTTGTTCAGTGAATATAACTGGCTTAAAACCATTTTTCTTTGGTGAAAATACTAACGTAAAATTGCACTACAATATATATTGGTTTAAAATAATAATAAACATGTTCATAAACACAAACTTGTTATGCTGGGTACACACCAAAAGATAATCAGGCTGATTTTGGGCTGATTTCCCCCTTCTGAAAATCCTAGCTGTGTCCCGATTATCTTGATGGTTATAGATTATCTTATCAGATTTTCCCTTGGTGTGAGGTGTGTTTAGAGTGTCCGAACCTGATCGGAAGAACGTCAGAGCCGACCTGATCGCGAATCGCAAATATTCAACATGTGGAATATTTACGATCAGAAATCCTGAAATGTGGGGGGAAGCCCGAGGACAAACACGCGCATGCTCTGGAGATTATCACGTGAAAGGAAACCATATCCAATCAGAAAGCGAGATGAAGGAAGACGGAAGCATAAGAAACGCAGTCATGGCGCAGCACAAACTGAAATTGATGTGGACAGCAGAGATGGAGGATCAGCTTGTTGATTTGTGGCGCAAATGTTTACACAACGTGTTGTGTAAAACATTTCCAAACACTATCATCCCAATTGCTTCCTGCATATCGTCCGCCATGCTTATTCTGAGGTCTCTAGAGTGTTAACAGTCGAGACTCTGGTTGCATGGTCTTTAGGGTTGGGTATCTAGAACCGGTTCCAAAATGCCAAAAACCGGGGATTCGATAAGTCGCGCACACTTCGATTCCGCTTATCGATTCCTTACTTTGGTGATGCTCACATGCGCGAGGTGAATGGCAGTGAGCATTTGTTTACAGTTGTATTGATCTGCCAGGACCTGCCTGCCGCACATGCGCTGTACGTTATATTTACGATGGCGGAGCGCAGCAGACTTTCGAAAGTTTGGTTAAGCTTTTCAAAAAAAGATGAAAATACAGCGAATTGTATCACATGCAAGAAAGACAAACTAGAGCCGCATAATTCTGGATAAAATGAGAACCAGTTTTGTTTAAAATAGAGATCATGAATAAATACATCAGACAATTAATACGAGTCGAGTCTATAATTCCTTAAAGTGTTATATATATATATATATATATATATATATATATATATATATGTACAGTATATTGTAAATTAAGATGCATTGTCACAGTTTTACTGGTAATAGCCTAAATGTAACAAGAATAAAAGGTAGAAAAAAGTATTTGCTCTCTTTTTTCTCTCCAATAAATATTGGAATCGAAACCAAGAATCGTTAAGAACCGGATTCGATAAGCAGAATCGGAATCGTTAAAATTTAAACGATACCCAACCCTAACGGTCTTTTCACATCATGGCACACCACACACTATATGAGCAAAACGGTTAAATCTAGGATTTTTTGTCCTCATGTTTGTGGTCCATCACATTTTGAAAATCTTATAAGATGTAAAATCTTTTGGTGTGTACCCATCATTAGTTGACACATACCAACATTACTGGAGACGCCTGCAGCTCCAGCAGGAACATCACCTTCAGAACCGCTTTCATCAGGATCACTGGCATCAGAGTCCGTCATACTGATCTCATCTTAAAGAAAAAGAGACATTTAAAACAAGAACATCTTCAGTTTAACCTGTATTGAGAAGTCATTTATGAAACATGACAAATGGCACCGTTTAATAATAATAATCATATTAATAACAACTATAATACTTCACTAAGATCACTATTATTAGAATTATCGCCTAGACAGTGATATACTAATACTGTCAATGAAAAATTAATATTTTATAATGAGTATATTATTTTACAATAAGAGGTTATAATACTTTCTTAATTTCTTCACTTAAGCTGTTATACTGGCAGAAACCTGCAGTTTAAGTGAAAACAGGTTTATAAACGCATCTTATTGAAAAATTGTATTACTACAAAAAATGTGGATATAATGCGAATGTGAAAATAGAGAGTAACTGGTGCTGGTTGCGTTCCCAAATGCATGTTAAACTTATGGCACATGCAGAGATGGAGTTCACTGCATTCATTCCCTGTGAAACGAGGCATGGAAAAAGCCAGATCATGAGCTGATCGAGCGAGCAAAGTGTGCTCTTCAGTTTGAAACACGCAGCACAACAGACTACAGACTTACTTTCTTATCGTCTTTTGCGATTTGATAAGGGCATTGAGCCATATTGTGCTTTTGATTTTAGTATGTTTGAGAGATGCTTTACCAAAGCAATTGCGCAAAACACAAAGACAATTTATGTTATTATGAGGCGTAAAAATATTTTCGGTTCTTTTGGTTCAAACTGTGGAGGGACAGATTAGACTGTGGTCGGTCACTAGAGTAAAGGTAATTAATGGTAACACTATGAATTTTACTCCTCCCAAAAATGCCAAATAATAAACAGGTGACAGCGTATTTTAGGCTATGTGACACGTTATAGTGAGATATGACAGCGCTTCTGCAACACGCATCACTGCAGATGAGTAGCTGAGGATCTCTTCAGCATGCTGATGCACAAAATACAAACTAAAAATAAATTAAAGTAAGTCGCAGATGCTCAACACACAGTCATCTTCATTAAAAGTAGTGAGAATAAATGATTTTACCAGTGCTGATGCTACTCTCTCTCCTATTGATCTTAAAATTAGCTGATGATACAAAAAATGCTGCTCATAGCGGTAGCTTTCGATGACGTGAACACCGTTAAATCTGATATAGCGCGGGAATTGAAGATCGGATTTATGTCCGTTTTGTGAAGACACATTTATGTGGCCAAGTGTAAATGGAATTGTTTTGACAATGAAATGACCAGGTGTAAAACAGCCCCAAAGATGATGTGAAAAAGTTCTTACTAGACTAGCATTTCCTAAAATGATGCAATGCTCTTTTTATTACCATCTCAACACAGTCTTGATCCTCCAATGATGATTGTTCCTTCTCAGGGCTCACCTGAAAGCAAGGCAAAGAAAGAAAAAATAAACATCTATTAGAGACAAAGGATTCAGAGATTCTCCAAATGAAGCAGCACAGATACTTGACTCCATTAACACTGACTGATCACTGTCATAAAACATAAAATTAAAACATTACATTATCAATGATATACTTGAGCAAAAGAAGGCTGATGACACCAAACTAATTCAGGTATGATGGGACATTTCAAACCACTCAGTATTAATACTGATCAAATTAATGAGATGAATAGTGACTTAAGATTTAAAACACTGTGACATAAGTTGTAATCAAGTATAAAGTTAAAACCCTATAAATATATGGTCATAACCAATCAGGGATGCATGAAAATAAATGCTCATTGATGTTATCGTTGTCAATCCGATAAGAAAATTAGGCCGCTATATTAACACTAATAAATAGTGGATTTCTTCCTTCAGCTTCAGATGTGCGCTGTTCACCGTGATGGTTTTGAAATGTTTGAATCACAAATCTGTGAAATCAGCGCATTGTTACAGGGAGAGTTCGCTTGTGGAATTGTAAGTTGTAATATTTTTTATTTTTGTTATATATCTGATTTATCTCATATAGGATGCATTTGGCTGAGTTAATGAGTGCTACAGTAAACACTTCACTGTAGGCCACACCGGTGGTCAGCAAAACATTAATTATGATTGGGACTGTCATATATACATAACACTATAATGAGCAAACTATTGCATTAAAAACGTCGTGAATTCTTTGGGTTTAGTTGCTGTGTTTCAGCGTGTTGTCCTGGGAGGAGCGCATCCACAACAGGAGTTTCACTATGTAATAGTTGATTACTATTAATAATAGCTCAAGTTAATCTGTGCATGATTTTGTGCAAGTATAAGTTGTAATATTGTGTTTATTTTGTATAAATATCTAATTTATCATATATAGGTTGTGTTCCGTTGAGCTAAAACCATCTAACAAAGCCTCAGGTTTAGGGGTGTTCCTTCAGCTCTTTAGGCCATTTCATTTTAAGTTTAATGTTGTCTAATAACATTTTAATTTCATTTGATTTATTATTATTATTATTATTATTAAGGCAATAGATGTTTTGGTAAAACTTCACAATACATATGTTATTGCATTAACTAACATGAACTAACAGAGAAAAACTTTTGTTAATGTGAGTTAATAAAATATGTGAGTTCATGTTAGTTCACAGTGCATTAAATTAACAGATACAACACTGGATCCTAAAATGTCTTGGAAAATGTTGAGATTAACGTTAAGTAAGATAAACATGAAGTAAATCATGTAGAAGTATTGTTCATTCATTGTTAGTTCATGTTAACTAATACTAACAAGATGAAACCTTTTTATAAAGTATTGCCATTTTTTTATAAAGAAAGTTGGAAATATGAATGTAAAATTTATTTTAGAAGCTAAGAAACCTTACACTGGTTCAAACTAGGCCACTACTGTATATGTTTGATTTATGTTGAAGTGTTTGGGACATTGGCTTTAAAGTCGGCATGAAATGGAAGTTGAGATTGTCATTTTTTCCTTGTTGTGATGTATATCCGAGTGAAACTGCTTCTGAAATTAGAAAAAAATGTAGGGCGGGGCTTGATTTCGTCCTTCGGGAATTGATTGGATCGTTGGAGGTTGGGCGTTGCAAACAAAATGGAGGCAGATTTGAATGCCAGTTTACATTCAGTTGTGGAGGATTTCTCTCCACCGGACTCCCCCACCGTTACCCTCACATGAAGGATTTTTTATTGAGGAGCCCAGCGACGAGAACAAGGACAAGCAGCTAAATTTTCAGGCAGGAATCAGACCATATTTATATGAGCCTCCCGCGAAACGAGACAAACACCGATAGCCGCACCCTCATGGGCTCTGGCCGCACCCTTTCGCCATGGCACATGACCAAAAGAGAAGAGAGGTCGTTTTCAAGGGGGGAGGGAAGGGTAATGTATTTGATTAAAGATTATAAGGGTACATGAATTTTGAAAAAATAATGAAGTGCACAGATAAATCATTTATAATAAACACTACAATATTACATATAAAAAGAAGATTTGTCAAATTTGATTTCATGCCGACTTTAAATGATGTGCGTTTCGTTTTTGTAATCAGGCTTTCAAAGTATATCAAATTTTGGATTTAGATTCATCGGCTAATATATCAGATATCGGCTTTCGAATATAAAGAATGATCAGTTATCGGCCCAAATGTTCATATCGCTGTATCCCTAATTTGATTTCCAAAAACAAAAAACAAAACAATACCTTCTGTACATCTCTGGCCTCTGACTGGGACGGGGACGGACTCTTCATTTCGAGAGTGGAGGGTTCAACCTCACTGAGAGTCTACAAAACATAACATTAGACATGAAACAGTGGTGTAAATGTGTGAACACTAGATCTCACAGATGTCTCTGCTTCGTTTGCTCGTTCTCTTCCAGCACAACTCTCACTTACCTTGTCTAGACCCACAGTCAGAGCAGCACAATCACTGCCTGATGACCACTGGCTCTTATGGCTCATCTGAAAATATGAAATTAAGCGTTACATACAGAAACACTTCACCTAAGAGTTTAAAAAAAGCATTATAAATGGAATATATAAAGGATAATGTACAGTCAGTCAGTAATTAATACAAAATAAACTGACAGGATAATAAGGGTCCTGATACACAGCTACCTATCAATAAATATTTGCACATGAAATACTGATTTGAGATAATATACAAGATTACAAAATAGTTAAAGTTTTCAAATCAATATTTAAATGCTACCACAAGGTAATGTTCACGGCTTTTATGCATCACATTACATGTGTTTTCATTACAGTGTGTCAGGTTGTGTGTAGCTTTACACCAGTTTTATGAGGACACCCTTTTATGAGGACATCATAAGAGCATGTTACTGATGTTTGACTTGACAGAAGAATCTCAGTGTGTTGTGTAAGTTTGACAGAATCCTGGTCTATGAGGACACAGTTTTATGAGGACATCATAAGAGCATGTTCCTGATGTTTGACTTTGACTGAGTGTGTTGTGTAAGTTTGACAGAATACTGGTCTATGAGGACACTAGATTTACTGGGACACTGGTAACTAGATACATTTGGACGGCACTGAGTTCAAGTGTGTGTATGTATGAGAGTGATACGAGACATTGCGCCTGTGCTAGATGTACAGTAAGTGATCGTGACTCACTTCTTACACACACAATCATAATTCAGTGACTGATAACTGTGGCAAATAATCTGTTTCTGAGGAAACAGAGTTATTACATTAACTTATTGGATACCTTTAGAGTTGCTGTATCTTGTTCAGGTTTCATCTGATTCTTCAGAGTTATCATCTGAAAAAAAAAGTAGTAAAAATATATAAAAAAGACAAATAAATAATAATTTTAGTATCACTTATTGAAAGCCAAACAGAGGTTGCTATTTTTTACCAACTTCTTCAATGATTATATTTAATCTGACAAGCACAAATAGTTTTCGCTATTGGTATTAGCCACAATGAGCTGTGAATTATGGGTTATCAGTATCGATCCTAATATTCCATATGTGTGTCCCGGTAAATCTAGTGTCCTCATAGACCAGGATTCTGTCAAACTTACACAACACACTGAGATTCTCCAGTCAAGTCAAACATCAGAACATTGCTCTTATGATGTCCTCATAAAACGGTGTCCTCATAAAACAGGTGTAAGACACACACACACTTGACACACTGTAATGAACATGCATGTAATGTGATGCATTAAAGTCATGAACATTAACTTGTAGGGCTGCACAATGTATTGCTTTATCATTCATACCCATCTGTGGTAGTGACATTGCAGTACAGGCCTCTGTGAAGTCAGGCTATGTAAAGACTCTGCCGTGTTATTTTACAGTTGATTACTCAAGTTCTGTACCTAAATGCTGTTAGACTTACCTGGAATATATGAGGCATTGTTTATTTCACATCTTTGTTCATTTTTTTTATCTCTGCTTGCAATTTATTATTTTCTATGCAGATGCAAACCCCTACAAAATCACACCTATCATTCTAGAATGATTAATTATTTCCAAATAGAGCTATTCAAGACATCTGGTGAAATTGCTTTTCATATTGAAAAACTTTTGTTAATGTGAGTTAATAAAATATGTGAGTTCATGTTCGTTCACAGTGCATTAAATTAACAGATACAACACTGGATCCTAAAATGTCTTGGAAAATGTTGAGATTAACGTTAAGATAAACGTTAAGTAAATCCTGTAGAAGTATTGTTCATTCATTGTTAGTACATGTTAACTAATACTAACAAGATGAAACCTTTTTGTAAAGTGTTGTCATTTTTTTATAAAGAAAGTTGGAAATATGAATGTAAAATTCATTTTAAAAGTTAAGGAATCTTACATTAGGCCACTGTACTATTATGTTTGATTTATGTTGAAGTGTTTGGGACATTGGCTTTAAATGATGTGCGTTTCGTTTTTGTAATCAGGCTTTCAAAGTATATCAAATTTTGGATTTAGATTCATCGGCTAATATATCAGATATCGGCTTTCGAATATAAAGAATGATCAGTTATCGGCCCAAATGTTCATATCGCTGTATCCCTAATTTAATTTCCAAAAAAACAATACCTTCTGTACATCTCTGGCTTCTGACTGGGACGGGGACGGACTCTTCATTTCGAGAGTGGAGGGTTCAACCTCACTGAGAGTCTACAAAACATAACATTAGACATGAAACAGTGGTGTAAATGTGTGAACACTAGATCTCACAGATGTCTCTGCTTCGTTTGCTCGTTCTCTTCCAGCACAACTCTCACTTACCTTGTCTAGACCCACAGTCAGAGCAGCACAATCACTGCCTGATGACCACTGGCTCTTATGGCTCATCTGAAAATATGAAATTAAGCGTTACATACAGAAACACTTCACCTAAGAGTTTAAAAAAAGCATTATAAATGGAATATATAAAGGATAATGTACAGTCAGTCAGTAATTAATACAAAATAAACTGACAGGATAATAAGGGTCCTGATACACAGCTACCTATCAATAAATATTTGCACATGAAATACTGATTTGAGATAATATACAAGATTACAAAGTTAAAGTTTTCAAATCAATATTTCAATATTTAAATGCTACCACAAGGTAATGTTCACGGCTTTTATGCATCACATTACATGTGTTTTCATTACAGTGTGTCAGGTTGTGTGTAGCTTTACACCAGTTTTATGAGGACACCCTTTTATGAGGACATCATAAGAGCATGTTACTGATGTTTGACTTGACAGAAGAATCTCAGTGTGTTGTGTAAGTTTGACAGAATCCTGGTCTATGAGGACACAGTTTTATGAGGACATCATAAGAGCATGTTCCTGATGTTTGACTTTGACTGAGTGTGTTGTGTAAGTTTGACAGAATACTGGTCTATGAGGACACTAGATTTACTGGGACACTGGTAACTAGATACATTTGGACGGCACTGAGTTCAAGTGTGTGTATGTATGAGAGTGATACGAGACATTGTGCCTGTGCTAGATGTACAGTAAGTGATCGTGACTCACTTCTTACACACACAATCATAATTCAGGGACTGATAACTGTGGCAAATAATCTGTTTCTGAGGAGCACTGGTCGCATGGCACTGCTTATGCATGGAAACCCTGAACTCACCTTTATAATGATTGCTGAATCTGCCCTGGAGCTCATCTGTGTCTGTAAACGGCATGTCCTCTTCCAGATCTTGATCTTCTCCTTCACTGACTCACTTCAGCCATCATCCCATGTGTCTGCGCGCATAGAAAAAGACTCTCACGACCATTGCATTTCATTTGACATATTATTCAAAAAGCTTGTTTTAAATAAATTGATCAATTATGGTAAACAGCATTCAAGTTATTTTAATACTTTATTATATGATATTTAAGGAATATGTTAATTGATAATAACTATTCATTCATAGATTTCATTCACAATTAATATTATAGGCAATAATAGTGACAGTATTAATAAGACTGAATCAAACAGAGTTCTAATAATATTCAGAGTAGCCTATATTTTATTATAGTCAGGAGTAATAAGAGCACATATTTGTGTCTTAATGTGTTTAAAGCAAGCATAACTGTAGTAATATTAACAGTAGCATATCAGGATACTGTACTGGGTGAAATAGCCTCCCCTTCACATACTGAAACGTTAGTCATGCCAACGCGTTATTATGATGGCTAGACTATTTTATGAGATCAGAAAAGGTAGCAGTTACAAATATAGTGCAATCGAAAACGAGTTTAAAATGACAAGCATCGCTGATTCCCTCATGTCAGTCTGTAAACAGAATCACTAACTTATAGGTCCGCTAGCACGGTTAGCATCACGCGCTAGCTGCTTTCTAACTGTAAAACGAGCAGCGAAGAGCATACAGAACATGCACAAACAAGCCAACCGGACCCACGTGCTATTAGAGAAGCAATTAAACAACATTATAACTTACCTTTTGGATAACAGTTGCCTTCATCAGGTCCACAGATGTCTTCTCAGGTGCAGAGTTTGTCCAGTCCAAACAGGAAATGACGTGACGACGAATGACTACACCTCTGATTACGTTGTACTTATCATAATATAAACGGGATTTTATTTATTTATTTATCATATATTTAATGCACAATTAATAAATTACAGGCAAAAATACTTAAATAATTAGTATTTTGCATTAGTTGCTACACATTTTAAAGCTGATTGAAGCTCCGCCCACTGGCGCCATCTTGTTTTCGCGATCTCCCGCCTACCGGTACCGATCTGACCAATCACTAAAGCTGATTGAAGCTCCGCCCATTGGCGCCATCTTGTTTTCGCGATTTCCCGCCTAGCGGTATCGATCTGACCAATCACAGGCCCCAAATAATACACTTGTGTGAAAGATGCAAATTTTTGATGACGCGGGTGTAATACCAGGACCTGGCTACAGGGGCGCACTCTCGAAATCAGGGATACACTGTGTATGGTAAAATTTCAGGGTTTTGTGGTATGTAAGGACATGGCGCCAAACTTTGAGAGGGAGCGTCTGGAACGTAGTAAATGACATCTACGCTGTCGGATTTATGAGGACATGGCCTCTGTCCTCATAAACCCAAATGTCCCCATAGTGCTGGTGCGTATTCAGGTCAAAAGTCCTCGTAAACCACAAAAACAAACACACACACACACACACACACACACACACACAATATCAATCGACCACTGGTTGATAGTGTATTTTGAAGTTAATTTGGCCTATGCTATATTTGAACTTTTAGGTTACTGATATTATCATCAGACACACTGTTCGTACGCTCTGGTTTAATGGCTTGTAATACCGTGGCTTAGATCGTTTATCTTGGCTGTTTATTCCATGCCTGACTTGTTTACTCCTGTCAAGATCCTCGTCCACATTTACTCTGAAGCAGACCGTGTGTCTCCGTCAGCCCTGATTCATGAGCACTTAGCTGTGATTGATTTCCCTTTGCTGCGGAGAACACAGGACAAAAACCCCAAAAAGAAGATGGATTTCCTTCTATTTCGTTATCTCTCACACAAACGACGGCACATTCAACCCGGGCTCCTCCAATGCTAATGTGATGAAGAGGAAAACCGGAGTAAAGGTGCTCTATCGGCTGCAGCCATCAGTGACGAACAAAAGGAAAACCAGAGTGAAGACGCTCTATAGACCACAGTCATCAGTGATGAACAAGGAAAACCGGAGTGAAGACGCTCTATAGACCACAGTCATCAGTGATGAACAAGGAAAACCGGAGTGAAGACGCTCTATAGACCACAGCCATCAGTGATGAACAAAAGGAAAACCAGAGTGAAGATGCTCTATAGACCACAGTCATCAGTGACGAGTGACTGAAACAAAAGGAAATCAGGAGTGAAGACGCTCTATAGACCACAGCAGTGTTGGGGAAGTTACTTTTAAAAAGTAGTGTTTGCTCGTTACTCGTTACTTTTTAAAAAAGTAATCCGTTACTTTACTTAGTTACCCCATTTGGAAAGTAACTTTTTACGTTACTCGTTACTATTACGTTACTTTTATGTTGCTTGACTTTGGGCAGAACCCAATATCTGTTCCTAAATATGTAGACATAAAGTTATACAATGGAGGACATAACAGGTAATTATTTTGTGCTCTTTATTATAAAAAATAGTATCAATTTCGAAAGAAAAAAAGTCCTTCTCATTGGCGCTGCTGTGTGCGGCAACTTTTATCCTCAGCCAGCTCTGCATCATGGGGTAGAGTGCGACACTCCGCGATGAGCAGCGCGCCAGCACCACTTCTCTCCGCTCCGCTTCCCCTATCCACCGAACTTTAAATTTCGGCAACAGCCAATAAAGCGCTCCTGCTCTCTAACACTGGTGCGAATCGCTCTTTAGACCACAGCCATCAGTGATGAGTGACTGAAACAAAAGGAAATCAGGAGTTAAAACGCTCTATAGACCACAGCCATCAGTGACGAACAAAAGGAAATCAGGAGTGAAGACGCTCTATTGGCCACAGTCATCAGTGATAAACAAAAGGAAAACAGGAGTGAAGACGCTCTATAGACCACAGCCATCAGTGACGAGTGACTGAAACAAAAGGAAATCAGGAGTTAAAACGCTCTATAGACCACAGTCATCAGTGATGAACAAAATGAAAACCAGAGTGAAGACGCTCTATAGACAACAGTCATCAGTGACGAACAAAAGGAAAACCAGAGTGAAGACGCTCTATAGACCACAGTCATCAGTGACGAACAAAAGGAAAACCAGAGTGAAGACGCTCTATAGACTACAGTCATCAGTGACGAACAAAAGGAAAACCAGAGTGAAGACGCTCTATAGACCACAGCCATCAGTGACGAACAAAAGGAAATCAGGAGTGAAGACGCTCTATTGGCCACAGTCATCAGTGATAAACAAAAGGAAAACAGGAGTGAAGACGCTCTATAGACCACAGCCATCAGTGACGAGTGACTGAAACAAAAGGAAATCAGGAGTGAAAACGCTCTATAGACCACAGTCATCAGTGACGAACAAAAGGAAAACCAGAGTGAAGACGCTCTATAGACCACAGTCATCAGTGATGAACAAAATGAAAACCAGAGTGAAGACGCTCTATAGACCACAGCCATCAGTGACGAACAAAAGGAAAACTAGAGTGAAGACGCTCTATAGACCACAGCCATCAGTGACGAACAAAAGGAAATCAGGAGTGAAGACGCTCTATTGGCCACAGTCATCAGTGATAAACAAAAGGAAAACAGGAGTGAAGACGCTCTATAGACCACAGCCGTCAGTGACGAGTGACTGAAACAAAAGGAAATCAGGAGTGAAGACGCTCTATAGACCACAGACATCTGTGATGAACAAAAGGAAAACCGGAGTGTTGACGCTCTATAGATCACAGTCATCAGTGATGAACAAAAGGAAAACCAGAGTGAAGACGCTCTATAGACCACAGTCATCAGTGACGAACAAAAGGAAATCAGGAGTGAAGACGCTCTATCGGCCGCAGCCATCAGTGATGAACAAAAGGAAAACCGGAGTGAAGACGCTCTATAGACCACAGCCATCAGTGACGAACAAAAGGAAATCAGGAGTGAAGACGCTCTATTGGCCACAGTCATCAGTGATAAACAAAAGGAAAACAGGAGTGAAGACGCTCTATAGACCACAGCTATCAGTGACGAGTGACTGAAACAAAAGGAAATCAGGAGTGAAAACGCTCTATAGACCACAGTCATCAGTGACGAACAAAATGAAAACCAGAGTGAAGACGCTCTATAGACCACAGTCATCAGTGACGAACAAAATGAAAACCAGAGTGAAGACGCTCTATAGACCACAGCCATCAGTGATGAACAAAAGGAAAACCGGAGTGAAGACGCTCTATAGACCACAGTCATCAGTGACGAACAAAATGAAAACCAGAGTGAAGACGCTCTATAGACCACAGTCATCAGTGACGAACAAAAGGAAAACAGGAGTGAAGACGCTCTATAGACCACAGTCATCAGTGACGAACAAAAGGAAAACAGGAGTGAAGACGCTCTATAGACCACAGTCATCAGTGACGAACAAAAGGAAAACAGGAGTGAAGACGCTCTATAGACCACAGCCATCAGTGACGAACAAAAGGAAAACCGGAGTGAAGACGCTCTATAGACCACATCCATCAGTGACGAGTGACTGAAACAAAATGAAATCAGGAGTGAAGACGCTCTATAGACTACAGACATCTGTGATGAACAAAAGGAAAACCGGAGTGTTGACGCTCTATAGACCACAGTCATCAGTGACGAACAAAAGGAAAACAGGAGTGAAGACGCTCTATAGACCACAGCCATCAGTGACGAGTGACTGAAACAAAAGGAAATCAGGAGTGAAAACGCTCTATAGACCACAGTCATCAGTGACGAACAAAATGAAAACCAGAGTGAAGACGCTCTATAGACCACAGTCATCAGTGACGAACAAAATGAAAACCAGAGTGAAGACGCTCTATAGACCACAGCCATCAGTGATGAACAAAAGGAAAACCAGAGTGAAGACGCTCTATAGACCACAGCCATCAGTGATGAACAAAAGGAAAACCGGAGTGAAGACGCTCTATAGACCACAGTCATCAGTGACGAACAAAATGAAAACCAGAGTGAAGACGCTCTATAGACCACAGTCATCAGTGACGAACAAAATGAAAACCAGAGTGAAGACGCTCTATAGACCACAGCCATCAGTGATGAACAAAAGGAAAACCAGAGTGAAGACGCTCTATAGACCACAGCCATCAGTGATGAACAAAAGGAAAACCGGAGTGAAGATGCTCTATAGACCACAGTCATCAGTGACGAACAAAATGAAAACCAGAGTGAAGACGCTCTATAGACCACAGTCATCAGTGACGAACAAAATGAAAACCAGAGTGAAGACGCTCTATAGACCACACCCATCAGTGATGAACAAAAGGAAAACCGGAGTGAAGACGCTCTATAGACCACAGTCATCAGTGACGAACAAAATGAAAACCAGAGTGAAGACGCTCTATAGACCACAGTCATCAGTGACGAACAAAAGGAAAACCAGAGTGAAGACGCTCTATAGACCACAGCCATCAGTGACGAACAAAAGGAAAACCGGAGTGAAGACGCTCTATAGACCACATCCATCAGTGACGAGTGACTGAAACAAAATGAAATCAGGAGTGAAGACGCTCTATAGACCACAGACATCAGTGACGAACAAAAGGAAAACCAGAGTGAAGACGCTCTATAGACCACAGCCATCAGTGACGAGTGACTGAAACAAAAGGAAATCAGGAGTGAAGACGCTCTATAGACCACAGACATCTGTGATGAACAAAAGGAAAACCAGAGTGAAGACACTCTATAGACCACAGCCATCAGTGACGAACAAAAGGAAAACCAGAGTGAAGACGCTCTATAGACCAAAGTCATCAGTGACGAACAAAAGGAAATCAGGAGTGAAGACGCTCTATCGGCCGCAGCCATCAGTGATGAACAAAAGGAAAACCGGAGTGAAGACGCTCTATAGACCACAGCCATCAGTGACGAACAAAAGGAAATCAGGAGTGAAGACGCTCTATCGGCCGCAGCCATCAGTGATGAACAAAAGGAAAACCGGAGTGAAGACGCTCTATAGACCACAGCCATCAGTGACGAACAAAAGGAAAACCGGAGTGAAGACGCTCTATAGACCACAGCCATCAGTGACGAGTGACTGAAACAAAAGGAAATCAGGAGTGAAGACGCTCTATAGACCACAGACATCTGTGATGAACAAAAGGAAAACCGGAGTGTTGATGCTCTATAGACCACAGTCATCAGTGACGAACAAAAGGAAAACCGGAGTGAAGACGCTTTATAGACCACAGCCATCAGTGACGAGTGACTGAAACAAAAGGAAATCAGGAGTGAAGACGCTCTATAGACCACAGACATCTGTGATGAACAAAAGGAAAACCAGAGTGAAGACACTCTATAGACCACAGCCATCAGTGACGAACAAAAGGAAAACCAGAGTGAAGACGCTCAATAGACCACAGTCATCAGTGACGAACAAAAGGAAATCAGGAGTGAAGACGCTCTATCGGCCGCAGCCATCAGTGATGAACAAAAGGAAAACCGGAGTGAAGACGCTCTATAGACCACAGCCATCAGTGACGAACAAAAGGAAATCAGGAGTGAAGACGCTCTATCGGCCGCAGCTATCAGTGATGAACAAAAGGAAAACCAGAGTGAAGACGCTCTATAGACCACAGACATCAGTGATGAACAAAAGGAAATCAGGAGTGAAGACGCTCTATCGGCCGCAGACATCAGTGATGAACAAAAGGAAATCAGGAGTGAAGACGCTCTATAGCAGACGTTCTCAACCCTGGTCCTGGAGGGCCACTTTCCTGCAGAGTTTAGCTCCAACCCTAATCAAACACATCTGAACCAACTAATTAAGCTCTTCAGGATTATGAGATAACTACAGACAGGTGAGTTTGATCAAGGTTTGAGCTAAACTCTGCAGGAAAGTGGCCCTCGAGGACCAGGGTTGAGAACGCCTGCTCTATAGACCACAGCCAACAGTGACGAACAAAAGGAAATCAGGAGTGAAGACGCTCTATAGACCACAGCCATCAGTGACGAACAAAAGGAAATCAGGAGTGAAGACGCTCTATCGGCCGCAGCCATCAGTGATGAACAAAAGGAAAACCGAAGTGAAGACGCTCTATAGACCACAGTCATCAGTGATGAACAAAAGGAAAACCAGAGTGAAGACGCTCTATAGACCACAGCCATCAGTGATGAACAAAAGGAAAACCGGAGTGAAGACGCTCTATAGACCACAGTAATCAGTGACGAGTGACTGAAACAAAAGGAAATCAGGAGTGAAGACACTCTATAGACCACAGCCGGAGTGAAGACGCTCTATAGACCACAGCCATCAGTGACGAACAAAAGGAAAAACCCCAAAAACCCATTTGTTCAGAAGCTCTTGGAATGGAATCTATCCAGTCCGCACCACACAGAACCTCAAGTTTAATTACACATCAAACTCACTACAATTAAGTAATTTATGTTTGTCTCTTATCCAATTCTCAGGGCCATTTAAGTTCAGTTTAGAATCAAAAGGAGGAATACAGTGCAATCAACGGACATACAGTTGATACAGTTATAAATAGAATGAAAAGAGTAATAAGATAAATAAATAAACTTTCATATGGCAAAACACTGGTGTATCATATTTTGCACAGCTGCTTGTTTTACTGTGAGATTTCCCCATGTGGATTGCACTATGTCTGTGGTGTTCTTTCAACGCGGCCCAAAAAACGCAGCACAGGTACCGGTATCAAGGTCGTTAAAAACTAGTGAAAAACTAGTCTAACTAGTCTAAATTAAGTTACTGACCTATAACAGTTAGAGTTGAGTAAAGGTGGTTTGATTCAGGCGTGTGTATTTTGTAGGCAATGGATGTGAGTTCTTTCGTTACTGTGGGATGATAATTCCTGGTTATTCCTTGAAATAACAGAGGAGGTTCTTTAACTAAACGAGTTACAGAAGAGAAGCAGCTGAGGTTATGCTGAAGGACGCAAGTTCGAAGTAAATCAGGTTAAAGTTTCATTTGAAGTCCTGAGCCATAAAGCCACTCTGAATTCATCACAAATGCAGCAGTTCGGCTGGTGAAAATTCATAAGGCTTTTTATTAGATCTGTAAGTCTATGAGATTTGATTTAATACCTTTTATTTGATCTGGCTGCGATAAATTCAAGGAGTCATGACACATGAGCAGGGCGATCACTCTGCCCTCCGTTTCCTCCAAACTTTTCCCAGAAATGTCAAGGTTTTCATCTTCCCCTAGTGGCGCATAATGCCTTTTAAAAAGTCATAGAATTCATAATACGGACTCTTGAATCTAGGACAAAAGTCCTTGATTTTTGCACATCTTTCAGTAATTTTAATTTAAAGAATGGCGGGTTGTTAACTTGATGAATAAATGAAAGCAGCCTTTTCCATTCAGAGGAAAAATAAAAAAATTCAGCTATATAAGCAGCCAGTGTTGCCAGATTCAAGGTGTTTAATGCAAAGAGTTAAACTTTAAACATCTTGATAAAACTAACAAGCATGTTGCACACGATGATTTATAGTTTTAACGCAAACTAATCAAACTGATTCACTGAAACAAAAAATTGATGGAATCAAAACAACTGATTCACAGAAATGATTCAAACATCTGAAATCTTTAAGAATTTTAAGTTCAGAGACGTTAATATATATAAAAAGTTTATAGTCACAGGTGTGAAAGTGGCATTAAAATCTTTGCTTCTGCAAATATTGCAAATATGCACTATCATTTTATGTACACTGTAAAAATTTTTTTTTATTTAAGTTGTAAATAAAAATTATTGGAAAACGTTTCACAAGAAAATACTGTAGTTAAGATTTTTACATTTAATTCAATGTTAGTTGCCATTGTAATTATTTGTGAAATTTACTAGCAACTTCTGAGTAAAAATCAGTGTATTGTTTTTAATACATTTTATTTTGTACTTTTTATTGTTATTTTTATGGCTCTTTTATGATTATTTTTAAGTTACTTTTTCTGTAAAGCACTTTTGAATTATCATTTAATTTATTTGTTTTTAATACATTTTTATATTAATTTTTAATCAAGTTTTTTTATTACTTTTTGTCATTACTTTTATTTCTTATGATTATTTTAAATACTTTTTATTGAAAGCACATTGGCCCTCATTTATCAAAAGTGCGTACACCAAATTTCCAGCGTACACCTGGCGTACACCCAAAACCACGTTGACTTTGAGATTTATCAATATGGACGTTGGCGTACGGCACGCTCAAATCCTACGCCAGCTCAGGAGGTGGTGTACGCACGTTTTGAGTGCGGGAATGCGCAAAAAAACAATTCCTAACACCACAAAACGCACTGACAAACTAAAAGATATAATATAATATGACCCACTGTAAAAAAACAACAACATAGTAATTATAAACTTCAGTGTTTATTTTTGTGCAACATGGACTTCAATGTTTAATTTGTGTGACTTTACCAAAGCACTTGAATTGTAGGCATATGTATTCCTTAAGTTGCGAGCCTGTGCGCTTTACCTGACGTTTCGAGCCTTGTTTATACTTTCGCCTGGCTCCGCAGCGCGAGTCTCCGCAGACTGCGCGCGCACCTCCCCAAACGGACGAGGCGTTTATACTCGACGCGCTCGCCGTTGTACTATTCTTTGAAACGATGGTTAGGCCAGGGTTAGGCCCGGCAGGTATGCACGGATTGGGTTTAGTAATGAAAGGCTTTCAATGACCAAAAAAATAATTCAGACTGACAAAATAATAAAAATGCCATTCTTCTTCTTTTAAATAATAATAATAATACAAATAATAATAACGACATTCTTCTTCTAAATAACAATAAGCGTCATTAATAATAAAAATCTAGAAATCAATTTTGTTTCTTTCCACTTCCCTGGTTTCGCTTTCTCTTTCTCAAAGAAGTTTCTCTTTAATTTGCCGTCTTCCGTGTGTCCATGGCGTAAAATGAGGGCGTGGGGGGAGCGGAGACTTGAATATATAGGGCGTGTTATTCTAATGACGATCGATTTCAGCCGCGGCATTTATCAAGGGCAGGTATTGCGTACACCAGAATTTCAAAGGTACGCACAGCTTCATAAATCAGGCGATGAGAAGAGTGTAAGCATAATCTTACGCCATAATATACGCCCGTTTCTACGCAAGATTGATAAATGAGGGCCATTGTATATCATTTATTTTGTTTATTTTGTTACATTTCTTATGCAACTTTATGATTATTTTTTAAATACATAACTCTTTGAATAATCTTTTCTTTTCATTAGTTTTTAATACATTTTATAAAAAATGATACATTTTAATGTTTTTTTTATTTCTTATACATCCTTTATGATTTTTACAATTTGATGTTTTTATTTGTTTAGAATAAATAAATAAATATTTATTTCTTACTTTTTTGTAATTTTTATGTCTTATGCACTTTTATGATTCTTTTTAAAATCCTTTTTAAGTAAAGCTCTTTGAATTACTATTGCGTATGAAATGTGCTATATAAATACACTTGCCTTGGCAAATATTGAATATCTGGTAAATATTTGATATCTGGGCCCCATCATGGTAAACGTATTTGACTGGCGGCTTCAAGCGAGCAGCGTTTCGATCATGCTGAAGTCTTGACTCCTCTGCTCATCCTCTGTGTTTGTGCAGATATCGACGAGTGTGTGGAGGGGAGGCACTACTGCCGCGAGAACACACAGTGTGTGAACACCGCCGGCTCCTTCATGTGCATCTGCCACACCGGATTCATCCGTATCGATGATTACTCCTGTACAGGTGAGAAAGTCAAATCAATCTCGGCCTTCACATGTTCATCATCAATGTCATCAAATTCACCTTTGATACAGCGGCTGGTTAAACGCTTGAGGATCCCAGAAACATTTAATCACACTATCCACACGAGATGATGCCAGTCAATCACAATGAAGTATTTTGTTTTGTCTCATTACAAATACACAAACGGAGAGGAAGCACTTCAGCCAAAATCCTGCAACAAAGGCTAATCAATTTCAATCATGGTATTTGTGCTGTTGCAGGCTTCTAATTCTATTCACTTACCTGTTCTATTAGATAAATGAAATTGTCACAACACTGAGACTCGACCAATCACATGATATGGAGTCAAGCCAAACTAACCAATCACAGGGCAAAACAAAGTGCAAAATGCATCATTTGACTTAACATTCACATATACACTGAAAAAAATTCTTAATGAGAATTAATTAGTTTAAACAACATTTTAAATATATATATAAATATATATATATTTCAATTACTTAAATAATTGTTCTTTTTATATAAATAATTTGTTAATGAGAATGTTTAAAGGAAATACTCCACCGTATTTTCATATTAAACTATGTTATTCCCTTAACTAAGACGAGTTGATACATACCTCTCTCGTCTCATTGCGTGCACTAAATCCGCCACACAATATAGTTATCCATTTTACACGCTTAGAAAAGCGCAACGTTTTGTTTTGTGTCACCGTCCTAGGTCGAGTTGCACTTCTCGAGTAACTGTATTTAAATAGGGAAAACGTCAAGGTGTTTTGTTGCTTCTCTGCTTGGCACCTATTGAATGAACTGGGCTAAGCTAAGTGCTAAAAAAAGTTTCGCGCAAGACAGAGCGATTTAGTGCACGCACTGAGACGAGAGAGGTATGTATCAACTCGTCTTAGTTAAGGGAATAACATAGTTTAATATGAAAATACGGTGGAGTATTCCTTTAATTGTTTAAACCAATGACTTAAATAGTTGGATTATATATATATATAGTCGTATATATATGTAGTCATGTTTATTTAAATGTTTACTATAAGTATTTATATGTATATATAATATTTTTATTAGAATTAATTATTCTATTTATTCAGTGAAACATTTAAATGTTTTTTTTATTGTATGTACTTGTTATATAGTTATATGTTATATATATATATATATATATATATATATATATATATATATATATATATATATATATATATATATATATATATATATATATATATTTATTATATAATATATACTGGATATTAAATTATTCAGTGAAAATAAATGGAAAATTAATTTCTTTAATAGCTTAATTATTCATTGTCATGTCACTGCACATAAATGTTCTCTATAGACTAAATGCAGGCTGTCAATCAATAATAAATCAATATGAATGAGTATTAAGCTTTGCAGTATTATTTCTAGTAGCTCCTCGCAGGTTGTCACAGGTATCTTGCCAAAAGAATACAGCATGATATGCTGACATAGAGGATGTGCCCTGCTGGTGTTTTTGCTGCTGAAACAGCGAATCTGAACCCTGTGAGTCAACCAGTCACTTCATATTTCCAGTTTCAATATGGACTATCATCGTTGGAATTATTTTATAGTGTTTACTGTTGCTCTTCCACTAATTGCCCAGCAGTTACAGAAAGTGTGTGCTTTTAGACGTCGTATATCATTTCGGTTTATGGATTATTGGGACTCCAGCACTTCCTGTTTCATTATAATACATCAAACTAATACAAAGCCCAGCCAATTAGGTTCATTCAAGCACAGCGTCTCTCAGTTGTACATAAAAAAACTGCAGTATGATAATGTTCAGGAGGCGTTTGGAGCCTTTGTGCACACAGAAAAATGTCTTTATTATGATAGTCTAGATTCATCTTTGTGCAACATTAAGTGCTCCATGTCCTTCAAGGTTTTAAACAGTCTCTGAAAATAAAAACAGCATTTATAGTGCCGCACGCACTATATCTCTCTCCTCCGTGGAATTATTGATCGACTGCGGTGGAGAGCGTCCCAAAGCGCCGCTCTGTATTCTCACCAAAACTGATAAACACTTTCAGAGTTTAATTCCTTGCATCCCCCCAGAGATGAATATGAGAGTACAGATGGATTACATTCTTTTGCACAGATCGATATTAAAATGTCTGTGAGATACAAGAGCCCGACATTCCCAGAATCCATCAGTTGGTATGATTAAGTTGACTCCCTGCTGGAATGATTCTCTGGTCACAGTCAAGCGTTTGTCAGCCTCACGTCGACTTACTGTAATCACAGTCTCTGTGTGCGCAGAGATACGAGACCCCTCGACGCTGTTGCTTATGAAAGGAAAAGTCCATAAAGCGCCTTATAGAAGCACACTGAGAATACATGCTCTTAATTGCAGGAAGATGCTTACCCTGAAAATGGTTTGTTTAGTCAGAGATCAGAGACACATGCTTGTGCTTTCCAAATGTCAGGACTTCCTGTTTGCATGAAAAATTATCCGTGGGGAGTGTTGGGAAGGTTTTTTTTTTTTTTTCAGGAATACATATAGAAATTTTACAAAATACACATATCAACCAATCTGTTAACCTTTCTCTCGTCCCCCCACTCTCCTCTCTGTTTGGAAAAAGTTGTGACAGTCACACTAGCAATTAGAGCTGCTGACCACATATTAATGCCTTAGCAATCACCCAGAACACCCTATTAATGATATAGCAACACATTAACACCCTAGCAACCATCCAGACCACCTTATCAATGATTTAGCAACACGTTAACACCCTAGCAACCACCCAGACCACCCCATCAATGATATAGCAGCACATTAACACCCTAGCAACCACCCAGACCACCATATAAATTATATAGCAACACATTAACATCCTAGCAACCATCCAGACCACCCTATCAATGATATAGCAACACGTTAACACCCTATCAACCACCCAGACCACCCTATCAATGATATAGCAACACATTAACACCCTAGCAACCATCCAGACCACCCTATCAATGATATAGCAACACGTTAATAACCTAGCATTGTTCTAGCAACTACCAAGAACACCTTAGCAATGAAACAGCAACATAATAATGCCCTTGTAAGCATTCAAAACAACAATATTGCAAGATGATATCCCCATCAACCGCTTATCGATGCCCTAGCAACCACCTAGAATACCCTAGCAACCACCTAGAATACCCTAGTAACGATATAGTAAAATGCTGACAAGCACTTAAAGCTGCTATGTTTTTATACCTGCACCTTTAGCAGCACTAAACAGAAGCGGCAGCCTGCTAGAGCACTGTGCCAAGAATTGAATCAAGGTCGCAGGGAATGTGTGGACAAATGTACCTTGAATGCACAATTAAATATTTTGGATAAAAGCATGTACCAAATGCATCATAAATAATGAACCCGTCTGACACTGATATTCCTGTCCCAAAAAACACACCAATGACGAAATGGCTGCATCAGGACGCTCAGACAAACAGATTGCATGTAAATAAAATACTATTTTCCCAGTTTTGTGTTGCCAGGGTGTTTCATTATGTAAAAAGCTGCTTTGGAAGATATTCTGGGTATATTCACTCATCTGTATTGGTTTCTCTGTCCTAGCAGATTCTATTGTTTCAGAGCGAACTGGTGCCAGAATCCGCTACACTCTGCCAAGTTCTATGTCAACACCATCCACGATAACACCGCTTCCAACTAAAGTCCTTAACTAGTTTAACCGATAACACCGCTTCCAACCAAAGTCCTTAACTAGTTTAATTGATAACACTGCTTCCAACCAGTTTAACCGATAACATTGCTTCCAACAAAAGATCTTAACTAGTTTAACCGATAACATCGCTCCTAACAAAAGATCTTAACTAGTTTTACCGATAACACCGCTTCCAAAAGATCTTAACTACTTTAACCGATAACACCGCTTCCAACCAAAGATCTTAACTAGTTTAACCGATAACACCGCTTCCAACGAAAGATCTTAACTAGTTTAACCAATAACATCGCTTCCAACGAAAGATCTTAACTAGTTTAACCGATAACAATGCTTCCAACAAAAGTTCTTAACTAGTTTAACTGATAACACTGCTTTAAAGAAAATATCTGAACTAGTTTAACTGATAACACTGCTTCCAACCAAAGATTTTAACTAGTTTAACCGATAACAACGCTTGCGACAAAAATCCTTAACTAGTTTTACTGATAACAAAGCTTGCGACAAAAATCCTTAATTAGTTTAACCAATAACACTGGAGCAGCTGTAATTCCGAAGTAGTTTAACCAGAATAACTTCCTAGGTCAACCAGCATCAAAGCAGGATAAACCATAATGTGAACTCAAGCTGTCAGCTCCAGCACAGCAAATCAAAAGCAAACAGATTGCAATTTCATTTGATGCATGTGAATAAAAGACTATTTTCCCTAGTTTTGTGTTGCCAGGGTGTTTCATTATGTAAAAAGCTGCTTTGGAAGATATTCTGGGAATATTCGTACGTCTGTATTGGTTTCTCCGTCCTTGCGGATTCTATTGTTTCAAGGCGAACTGGAGCCAGGCTCCACTTCTCTCTGCCAAGTTCTCCTCTGCTCGTCCCAGCACTACTTTAATTTCATTCCCTTCTTTTTAAGCTCGAATTTATAAAAAACGAGAATATAAACCCAATGAGTACGTACGGTACAATGTATTCAAAGGCCGCCCGTATGTTTGGCTGCAAGCGTATGATTTTTAATGAGATGGATCCGCTCTCTACCCTCAAACGCAGAACATCTCATGTGTTGCAGCTTTGAGGAGACTGCAAAATGAAGTTCCCTCGTAATAACGCCACAGGTGCTGTAATTAATAGCTCCGGCACTCCTGTTTGCTTAAGACGGGAACCCAAGAGAGAGGATTTCCTAGTCCTCAAAGACCGCACACAAACACACTTCACACACGGTTAATCCAGACCTGCGTCGACCCTGATAAGTCTAACGCTTTCTCCATAGAGAAGGTAATTAGTTGTGAAATGCCGAGCGCAGCGGTTTGTTCTTGGAAAAACTATATTGATAAATGTTTGATTGGTTGTGTGCAGATGGCCACTGGCTTTACGACTGAGCTTGCAGTTTCTGCTAACGGAGCGCTGACGCTCTAGATGGAGTTACGAAGCGTTAAACAAACTCATCTGTTAGCTAGGTTTGAATTTGAAGTGTTTATGTACTTATAAACTGTACTAGTGATGAAGTCTGTGATTATCGAAATGAACAGTGTCCATTTAACAGCTGCATTTATGCATTTGGCAGATGCTTTTTGTCTGAAGCGACTTATGTTGCATTCAGTTAATCACTGGTGTTGCTGACATTTACATTTTCAATTCAATTCATATTTATTTGTTTAGCGCTTTTCACAATACACATCATTTCAAAGCAGCTTTACAGAAATGCATGAGTCCACATTATAATTTACAGTGATCTGTTATCAGAGGAAACTGTCTAAGTTATGCATTTCAGAAATGTACATATACAAACAGTTAGCGAAAAATGTATTAAACAATGCAATAATTTAATGCAGAAACAATGAGATAATTGAAGTAATGAAAACTTGTTTGTTAACAAATGATTATGACATTTAGAACAATGTAGCATTGGTGCATCATCCATTGGCTTTCTCCTTCTCAAATGTCGGTCTGTCATTGAGACTTTCAGAAGACTAAATGACAATCTGCAAAAAATTATGTTCTTCCTCAGTCCGTGCTCAAATTTATATCCTGAATTCAGATACATAAAGTCATAAAATTATAATTTACTGTACTCTTCCTCATGTCGTTCCAAACCTGTGTGACTTTCTTTCTGCTGTGAAACACAAAAGAAGATGTTTTCTATATTCATATGAATTTGGGTGAACTGTTCCTTTAAGCAAAAGTCTCTTCTTGCACTCCATTTAATCTCATTGCTGTCTAGTAGAAACAGGAGATGTTCTCTCCTCTCCTCTGTGTGTGTGTGTGTGTGTGTGTTTGTGGCCCTCGAGTGTTTCCAATGCACCCAACGATTAGCCCCGTAATCTCTGGCTCTGTTATTAGTCTTCCCTGCGGAGTGTAAGAAAGGTGTTATCTGAGATAGCAGAATCGGCTGACTCCACACCGGTGTGTGTGTGTGTCCATTCTTCACTTCCATGGATTAGAAAGGACTAATTCAAAGTAGCCGCTGGCAGTTCTATACCACAAGTCCATTCTCCTGGCCTGTATCTCGCCTCATACATATCCCGACTCCTGGATTCTGTTCATTCCCGCGGAGAAGTCGTGGACAGAAGCCTCCACCATCTCTCTGTGTGAATGTGGTTTTGTCTGGGCAGCAGCAGCGGGATTACGGGAAATGAAAACCCTCATTTTTGAGTTCAAGAGCTGTGATGCATCGGTCGTGACTTCACCTTTTGATTGAACGTGTTTCATTCAGACCCAAATTTCACACCCTTTGAGGTGAATAAAAACGAGCATCACTTATAGTTGGAGGAGAATCTTTATAACTGAACGTTTTGCTGCTTTCATGGGGTTAAATGAAGGTTAGAGACTCGTAGAGCGGCTCACGCAAATCATAAAGATCCATTCAACATCCTGCGCTGCCAAAAAATCGGCAGCATTTTTGTCTCATTTTCAGTCAAATATATTCCAGAGATATATAAATAAACATTATTTATTTATCATATTTTTTGTTGGATTATTTATTTGCATTTATTTATTTAAAATATTTTGTAACTAAATATATAGCAAAATGTTGTAAGATATTAAGACTTGTTTTCAAATATGATATCTTGAAATCAGTTTTCTTTTTCTAAGCCTTCTGGCAAATGCATAAACCTCACAACAGTTTATTAGATTTATGCTCAAAACAAGAAGAAACAACTAGCTGCCAAAAGGGTAAACAAAACAAACTTAATTCAAGAGATATTGTCTGAAAACTTTTTTTTTTTTTTTTACAAAACACTTATTCTCAAGTAAGTGTTGTTTTTTTAAGGGATATTTATCATGCATTATTTTAGTATTATTTATATACTATTATATACTTTATATCAGGCCCGGATTGGGTAATCGGGAGAATCGGGAGAATTCCCGGTGTGCCGCTTCACTTTTGGGCCGGTCGAGGATTTTTTTTTTTTTTTTTTCTTCACATTTCAATGTCACGTTAGTAACATTACACATTCCGCCTTCTGACACTGCAGCGCGCAGCCTCTGCATGGGTTGTACCATGTGAGGGAGTTCTCCCCTCCCCTACTATAGAGATGGTTGGGTCCACAGCCAGTCTTTTCCAAAACGTTTTAGGTAGGCTACTGCGGCCGCGGGCCCGCGGCATCGCCGGCGCCTACCGCGCCTGGCCGGCCCTACCGTAACGGTACGCGTCAGGGAGGATGGCTGGGAGGAAGAGGCCAGGAGGTATGGAAGCTTGTTTGCGTCACAGAATAAAACGTTTTAAAAGATAATTGCGACTTTTTATCTCACACTTGCGAGTTTACATTTCGGAATACATCAGAATTACGTGAAATAAAGTCTCAATTGCGTGTTATAAAGTCAGAATTGCCTGAAATAAAGTTGCAATTGCGTGTTATAAAGTCAGCATTGCGAGATGGTCAGAATTGCGTGATATTAAGTCTCAATTGCGTTTTATAAAGTCAGAATTGCGAGATATAACTGTCAGAATTGCCTGAAATAAAGTTGCAATTGCGTGTTATAAAGTCAGCATTGCGAGATGGTCAAAATTGTGAGATATAAAGTCGCAATTGCGTGTTATAAAGCATTGTGTGAATTAAAGTCGATTGCTTCTTATAGTCAGAAATTGCAAGATATAAAGTCAGAACTGCGTGAAATAAAGTTGCAATTGCAAGTCAGAAATACATAATTGCGAGATATAGTCTGAATTGTGTGATATAAAATCGCAATTGCTTCTTATAAAGTCTAAGTGAATTATTATTTAACCTTTACATTATTTGTTGAACTATGGTATTAATACCAACTACACAATAGTAACAACTGAACTGTTGCTTCATTTATCCAAATTGGAAAAAGTGCTAATTTGGAATTCCACCGTGGAAAAAGTAGGCCGGTCTTGGGCATGAACTCCAGGGCTGAAAAGTGGCCCCACTCCGGCCCTGCTTTATATACTATTATATACTATATATATATATTTTTTTTTTTTATATCTTGAGAAAGCATTTAAATTTTAATTTAATTTTAATTTAATTATTAGTAATTTTACATGCTCTTGTCCTTTTATTTGATTTTTGATACATTTTTTTAAATAGGTTTAATTTTCAACTTCAGTTTTAATTCAGCATTTTAATACTTCATCCTCAACTTATTTCAGTTAGTTGCTAAGGCAACATTTCTAATTTTCATTTAATATTTTTTCCCCATCTAATTTTTATAATTTGTATATTTTCATTCAGTTTCATTCTTTTTTTTCAGTTAACAAAAATATGTTTAAATATTAACATTTTTGTTGACGATAACACTTCCAACAGATCTTACCTAGTTTAACCGATAACACCGCTTCCAGCAAAAGTCTTTAACTAGTTAAACCGATAACATCACTTTCAACAAAAGTTCTTACCTAGTTTGACCGATAACACAGCTTCCAGCAAAAGTCCTTAACTAGTTTAATCGATAACAACGCTTCTGACAAAAGTCCTTAAAGGGATAGTCACCCAAAAAAATGGTATCAATGGTACCATACCATAGTATGGTAGTCAATGGGCCCCGAGATCTGTTTGGTTACCAACATTCTTCAAAATTTCTTCCTTAGTATTCAGCAGAACAGACATTTATAATGTTTGGAACAACTTGTGGGTGAGTAAATGAGGACAGAATTTTTTATTTAACTATCCCTTTAACTAGTTTAACCAATAACACCATAGCGGCTGTAATTCCTAACTAGTTTAACTAGGTCAACCAGCATCAAAGCAGAATAAGCCATAATATGAAATCATGCTGTCAGCTTCAGCACAGCAAATCAAAAGCCATTTGAAGGCCTGATTGACATTTCCCGAGCTCAACCTTCATTTGCGGGCGTCTTTTCATGAAACGTCCCTACGTGAGGCTTTTCAGTGCGTTTGAAAGCGCAGGACGTGTTTTTGAGGCATCATCAGTAATTGCCGAGTCTGATAAATGCGAAGCGGCTGTAATTCTCGTTTTGTTTTCTTCCATTTTAAGCCGGGTGGCCCCCTGCTGGCTCGCCACATCTTTAAAACGCCAATCACGTCGCCCTGACACTTTTGTGCATGACATAACAGAGCAGACGACGACTTCAGCTTGTGAGCGTGCAACCCATGCAGACGTCTTCAGATGGGCTTTCTTCTGCATAAAGCTCACGTTTGCTGCCGATTTCAACGGCCTGCATCATATTTTCTACATGAAGTTCTGATTTTGGGATGCCGATTCAAATAATAGTGGCTGTTTTGCTTTAGCTCGTCTCTTTCTCACAAAATATGATGTGAATTTTGTAGCATTTTTGGGTTTGACAACCATTTAGGGTGAAGAAGTTTCACGTAATCATTTAAGCAGCAGAAAAACGGCCACAAAGATGTGATTCTCTGAGCCAGATCACAACTATCTGTTCAATTCTCGGCCCATTTTCACATGTTTGACATAATTTAATCCTGATTTCAAGGCCGGTGACAGCAGAAAATACATGTTTTCTGCTACATCTGTGTTTTACTAGTCCACTTTGAAACAGGAAAGTACAGACTTTGTGAAAAAAGCTTCATGTAAAGTTCTTTGACATTAAATTGAGTATTTTGAACATTTTAGACTCCTTTGCAGATTACTGCAAATGAAGAGATCACTGTTTTTGTCATTAAAACTCTTGACTGCTTTTGTTATTTGGATAAGTGCATTACAGCTGATACATACTTACACTACCAGTCAGAAGTTTTGGATCCGTAAGATTTTTCATGTTTTTAAAAGAAGTCTCTTCTGCTCACCAAGGCTGCGTTTATTTGATATATTTTTTTTAAAATAACTCTTTTCTATTTTAATATATTTTAAAATGTAATTTATTGTGGTCAAAGCTGATTCTAATTCCAAAAGATTCTATTTCAGATAAATGCTGTTCTTATGAACTTTCTATTCATCAAAGAATCATGAAATAAAAATATAAATAACTGTTTTCAACACTGATAATAATCATAAATGTTTCTTGATCATCAAATCATCATATTAGAGTAATGATGCTGAAAATTCAGCTTTGATCACAGGAATAAATTACACTTACATATATTCACTTATTATATAAGTGTAATTATACACTTATATTATATATATATTATATATTCACATAGAAAACAGTCATTTTAAATGTGATGGAAATACTGAGAAAGAGCATGATTTTTGCGCAGTCTCTGCACAGAGAACTGAGGCGTCCCTGGTGACCGCCTGTACATAATTGATTGTTTATCTGCCTGCTGCATGAATGACAGAAGCGCAGGAGTGTTTCCCGATGTGATCGTCCTGCAGGTGTGACGCCGGTGACCTTGAGATAATCCTCTCATCTGACATCTCAGTTCTGTGCCGCTCAGCATCGCTGTGATAGACAACAGCACAATGCATGTCTGAGCCTGTCTGCGTGTGTGTGTGTGTGTGTGTGTGTGTGTGTGTGTCTCTTAATGCAGTCTGCTGCATTCATCTCTTTGGGATTGAGACTGTCATTTCCAGTTTGCATGAAGAAACTCAAGACACTTGGTGAACGACATTGACGGGTTTCAGGCCGGATTCGAGATGAACAAAGTGTCGTTGTGCTCCTTTAGACAACAATTGCACTGCAGAAAACTATTTTTGTCTCATTTTTCAGTACAAATATCTAAACATTCTTAAATCAAGATACACTTATTTGAGACGCAAAATGTCTACAGATATTAAGTCTTGTTTACTGGAAAAAAATATCAAAATTAAGTGCTTAAAACAGGAACAAATATTGAATGTGTGTGAGTGTATGGAGTCCAATGGAGTGAGAAAATGTTCAGATGTTTTGTTTCTCCAGTAAATGTATATTCATTTAAGAAAGTTTAGATATTTGTACTGGAAAACAAGACAGAAATACTGAGGAAGAACATTATTTTTAAATATTAATATTAGAGCTGAACTTATATTCTAAACATACTTTTTTAGACTCAAGAGGAAGGTCTAAAAGTTACAGTATGTTTGTAATATCGAACTCTTGCATCTCTTTTTTATGATTTGACCACTTTAATAAATCTAAAGCAGGCATATGGGATGGCGATTTATTTATTCATGCGGTTCTTGGCTCTGCTGAATATAGTAATGATGGGAAATGTTGGCGGCCCTCTTTGACATGAAGCCAGTGTTCATTTTCTTTCTGATTTTATATTAATTAGAGGAATTATGACAGCTCTGAAGGCATTTTATGCTATAAATATAATTTTCTATCACACCTGTGAGAAGCTTCCACACAGGGTCTAAAATTAACACTCGCCAAGAGCCAAATGTCAATAAAAACTGGCTTTCACTGGTCACTCGCTAGCTGGATGGAAAATATATTAGGAACTGCAAGATAATATGAGGTTTAGATAGAAATATATGAGGATATTCTGTTGCAAATTATGGTAGTGATTTTAATTAGATATACAAACATCTACTGAATTTGATGAATCTGATGAATTTCATGTGTCTTGGGAAAGAGATGGAGCCTGGATTAACCTTCAGCCTAAAAACACATAAATACATAAATAAAAATTGTAGCCTTTTCTTTTCATACTGTCCCTGTTAAAAAAACAAAAGTAAAAATAAAACATGAATAAATAAGCAAATAATTAAATGATAATTGCATACTTTTCTTGTCACACTGTCTTTATAAATAAAAAAGAAAAGAAAACAAATAAATTAACAAATTAAAATAATTAAAATAAAATAAGGTTTCACGGCTAGTACATAATCCATCATTGACTGGCAAAAACTATATTTTGGACACGATTTTCTGTGCAGTTTTGAGGGTAATTTCATTAATCCTATTTCAGTATAAATGTTATAAGCACAAGAATCTCAGATCTTACTCTCTGAAGACCTTTTCATATAAACAAACCTTGAAACAGGAGTCTCTCAATGTGAGGCCGATCATTGAAAAGACACTTCTGACCAATTGATGTTTCACGTAAAAGCATATGGATTTACTTTTATGGACACTGATTGATTGATTATATCAGTACTAATTGCCTTTAAAAGTCGTGTCATTTTTCCACCAGCAAGTCTAGTGATGACATGTAAAGGTTTATAGTTGGTCTATATCCAGATGCATGGACCACAACTACATGTTTTCTAATAGAAATAATTATTTATGTTTTCAAATCACCAAATGAGAGAAATGTAAAGATGTGAAATACTCAAGGAAAACGGCTTACCAGCTTCTGCCACTTTGTTTCCTCCCGGAATCACATGCACACGGCCTGTAATTATTCCCTTATTTGTGTTTATTTCCGCCGGGAGTGTGTTTGCTGGAGGATTTTATGAAATCTCAGCCGGTCTAAGAGATGAATGTATCCCACAATCCCTAATGGATACAGATCTCAGTGTCCGCTCAAGGTCATTAGAGGGCAGAAGGAAAGAGTCACGTCTGCAGATTTCTGCCATCTTCAGCTCGTGCTGAAAAATATTTAATGAAAAATTACAGATTTTATCCTTAAGAAATTGATTGGATGGTGAAAAGCATCTCTATATAAAGATGGTTTGATCCCAGCTAACAGGAAACATTCAGACACGGTTCTCTTAAAGTTATGAATAAACGAGTAATGGTAATAAAACGTTCGTTCAAAGTTATCTGGTCTTCAATAATCAGAACATATATACATTGTTTATGGAACGTATTTCTGAAACGCTTTATTTGGACGCTCATCTAATGTAAGTTAGTAACATTATCAATGTTCTCATAATGTGTGCAAAATTATAAATTGAAATGTTCCCTTAATGTTTTCTCTAACGAATACAACACTTAAAAAAACGGAATGCTTTGAACGTTCAGATATATTTATGAAAGGGAATGTATGGAAGCATTTTTCCACCCTGGAATAAAAAAAAAAGAGAAAAAGGTCATTGTGACTTTGTCACAATTCAGACTCTTTTTTTTCTTCTTGGAACTGCGAGATAGAAACTCGTATTTGGGAATTCCCAGATAAAAACTTGCAATTCTGACTTTATATTTGGGAATTTTGATATAAAATTGGTATTGCGAAAGAAAAAATTCGATCAGAATTGCCAGATATAAACTTGCAATTGAGAATTACAAAGTCTAAATTCTGAGATTAAAAGCGTGCAGTTCTAACTTTATATTTGCACATTTGAAATAAAAGTCAGAATAATGAGAAATATAAAATCAGAATTGACCGATATAAACTCGATATAACCCTAACCCTAACTCGCAATTGAGATTTATAATGTCTAAATTCTGAGAAAAACTCACAATTCTGACTTTATATTTGCGAGTTTTGATATTAACTCGGAATTGCGAAAAAATTTAGTCAGAATTGTGAAAAAATAAAGTCAGAATTGCGAGAAATAAAATTGCAACAGAGTTATAGTCAAAATTTCAGATACAAACTTGCAATTCTGGCTTTATGACAGAGTTTTATTTACGAGCTGTGATATAAATGCGAAAAAATAAACTCGGGAGAACTGCGAGAGATAAAGTCAGAATGGCAAGTTTATATTTCACAATTCAATTTTTTTTCTCAGAATTGCAAGATTCTGAGAGAAAAGTCAGTACCTTTTCTATTTATTTACCATAGGAAAGTTAGCAGAACGTTTTGAGAACACATTTTTCTAAGTTGTGATGTCATCAGCTGAAAAAGAAAGACATTATTTTCTTAAGAATAACCCGGCTGATGAGTGAGTTATGATCTGATCTCTGATCTCCCTCTCTAGAGCACGATGAGTGTGTGTCTGGGCAGCACAGCTGTGATGAATACACAGTCACAAACACACACTCACTCACTCACACACACACACAGTCATGATCTGATCTCTGATCTCCCTCTCTAGAGCACGATGAGTGTGTGTCCGGGCAGCACAGCTGCGATGAAAACGCTCTGTGTTTCAACACCGTCGGCGGCCACAGCTGCTCCTGCAAACCCGGATACACCGGCAACGGCACCACCTGCAGAGGTGAGACAGTCTTCCATCTGCCACCTCACCCGGTCACGTGACCCGTCTCACTTTCACCCCGTCACATGACCCGTCTCACTTTCCCCCCGTCACATTACCCATCTCACTCTCACCCCGTCACGTGACCCGTCTCACTCTCACCCCGTCACATGACCCGTCTCACTCTCACCCCGTCACATGACCCGTCTCACTCTCACCCCGTCACATGACCCGTCTCACTCTCACCCCGGTCACGTGACCCGTCTCACTCTCACCCCGGTCACGTGACCCGTTTCACTCTCACCCCAGTCACGTGACCCGTCTCACTCCGTCACGTGACCCGTCTCACCCCGTCACGTGACCCGTTTCACTCTCATCCCGTCACATGACCCGTCTCACACGGTCACATGACCTGTCTCACCCCGTCACGTGACCCGTCTCACTCTCACCCTGGTCACATAACCCGTCTCACCCTGTCACATGACCCGTCTCACTCTCACCCTGGTCACTTGACCCGTCTCACTCTCACCCCGGTCACATGACCCGTCTCACTCCGTCACGTGACCCGTTTCACTCTCATCCCGTCACATGATGACCCGTCTCACACGGTCACATGACCTGTCTCACCCCGTCACGTGACCCGTCTCATTCTCATCCCGTCACATGACCCGTCTCACTCTCACCCTGGTCACTTGACCCGTCTCACCTGTGTGTGTCCTGTCTCTGACCCTCAGCGCTCTGCGATGGACGCTGTCTCAACGGCGGCTCCTGCGTGTCTCCGAACATCTGTGTGTGTCCGCAGGGCTTCAGCGGGCAGAACTGCGAGATCGGTAAGGTTCTCTCCTAACGCCTCTTTCTGATCTCCAGTGCTTTCCAACGCCTCTCTCAGCTCCTCCAGCTCGGCTGAGGACTCTTTCATCTCGTTGCGAACAAAGCGTGAGTGTGTAAATTGCAGTTTTGAAGACGAGTGCTTGATTGTGGCTGTTTGCTGTGGGAGGAAGAGTGAAGCTGAACTATATCATAGTAATAGTGTATATAGTTACTTTTGCTGGAAATTCAAGAAGTGTTCTCTGTATATACACACACACACACACACACACACACACACACACACACACACACACACACACACACACACACACACACACACACACACACTTACAAACACACACACACACACACACACACACACACACACACACAAACTCACTCACTCATGCTCACACGCACACACTTACCATATACAGTATAGTGCTGGGCAACGATTAAATCGCATCTAAAATAGAAGTTTGTGTTTACATAATATATGTGTGTGTCCTGTGTATAATTAATTTGAATCTGTAAATACACACACTTGCATGTATATATTTAAGAAAATGTGTTATTTATGTATAAAATATTTATAATTACACATAATATAAATAATGTATAATATATATATATATATATATATATATATATATATATATATATATATATATATATATATACAGTATATAGATAAAAATAATTCTTAAATATATACATGCATATGTGTGTATTTATAAATGCCAAATAAATATACACAGTACACACACATATATTATGTAAACACAAACTTTTATTTTGGATGTGATTAACTGTTGCCCAGCACTTATAAATCAATCAACTAAACAATCAGCTTAACCTGTGTTATATCTAATAACATGTTCTTCCTCATCTAGACTAGTTTGAGCGAGTCTTCCCTTTATATACTTGCTCTTCTTCTGTTTTAAAAAAATATGATTATGTCTCCTGTACACACACTTGTTTGTCTCGTCTTAATTTAGGCCTCAAGCTTTGTTTAGTGTACTAAATAGAGCATCAGTTCCTCCTACAGCTAAAGGGAAACGCGTCCACCATCTGTGCGTTGATCATGTCTGTGAAACAGAGTCATCTTTGTTTCTCGTTCCCTCACACCCGCCGTCGGCTCGCGTTTGTTTACCGGTTCTGTTGTTATTGAGCCCCTGGGTGAGACCACAGCTCTCCGTCACTCTACTTCTGAGCTGGATGGAGACAGATTACATGTTTTAATGAAAACACGAGAAGAAACTCTCAGTGGAAACGTGCAGCGACTTTTGCTTTGTGTCGTAGATTAGCATTGTGTTTTGATGCGCTAGTCCCGCGTGAGCAATTTCCAGCAGATGTTGCCCGTTTCTGGACGGTTTCACACAGCAGACGAACCGAACGAATCCAATGAGACACACAGCGCACGTCTCAACCCATCGATCCCCATATAAAGGGCATTTTTACGAGATGCCCTCGCTCTGGCCTTTGATTAAAATCAAATGGCTTTTCTTTCAGAATTTTCTGTTCACTTTCTCCTAGAGGATACAAGATGGAATGAAGCGGATGAGTTAGTTTTTTTTCTCCCACATTGATGTTGGAATTGTATTTAACAATTTTTCACAAACCACCAGAGACCCTTGAAGCAAAAGGTCTTACAAAGTTCATGTAACCGAACTGTTTCATAAAATCAAAACATGAGAGATTGTGTTATATTTGTGAATATTGTCATGTCAACTCTATTAAGCCATGAGACACAGCAAGGAAGTAACAGTAAAATAAATTGCAAATAATAGAAATCGTAATATTCTGTAAAATTTACACATTTTAACTAAAAAAGCTAAGTTTGTCAATACAAATGTTTTGAAAGCCTAGTTTAGAAAAAAGTTTAAAAGCTTTGAACTTTACAGACAGACAGACAGACAGACTACGGTGGCCCAGTAGTGCACAACACAACGAAATGTAAAAAGCAAACATAAGTTCACAACACAACGAAATTAAGCCACAACACAACGGAAACGAGCCACAACACAACGGAAAATCTACAACACAACGGAAACGAGCCACAACACAATGGAAAATCTACAACACAACGAAATAAAGCCACAACACAACGGAAATGCTTCCGACCACTAGAGGGTTAGGTTTTCCTAGCCATTGTTCTATAGAGTCAGCAGTCTTAATATATCAATACCACGATTAGTTTTAACAGTGTATATCGACATAAAATATTACTTCAAAATAACCTACATGAATTATAGCTGCGTATTTGATTTATACTCGAGAATGCTTGGACGCGCTACCACAGCGCATGATCCGTAAGGGAACGTCTGGCAATTCCACCAAGTGGTTAAAACGTATAATTTATTATAATATAATTTGATAAATAAAAATAAAAACCATTTGGTGAAATAGGAAGGAATTGGCACAATTCCACCTATAATAAGTCAGTCTGGTCACTAGGAACCACAAGCTTTGTGACATGAAAAAAAAAAACCTTGATTTAGGCCTAATGTTTGCATAAAAAACAAATCTTGTACTGTGCATACAGGGAGCTATTGGCACAATTTCACCTGTTGTAAGTCAGTCTGGTTAATAGGAACTACAACCTTTGAAACATGATAAAAGAAAAAAAAAAACTTGTACAGAAATTTACAAAAAAAAAAAAAATTGTTTACTGTAAATACATGAAGGGTATTGGAAAAAAGTCACCTGTATTAAGTCAGTCTACTATCAAATACAATCAAGCTTTGGATTTTGAACATGTCTGTTTTTGAATGTTAAAAGTAATTTTAATTAATACAAATTATACGTGTTAACAACTTGGAGGAATTGGCAGACGTTCCCTCAGGGATCATGCGCTGTGGTAGCGCGTCAAAGCATTCTAGAGTAAATATGCAGCTATAATGCATAACCCCCCCCCCCACACCGTAAACCCCCCTCCACCGAACAACCACACACCATAACCCCCCCCCACACCGAACAACCCCACACCATAACCCCCCACACCATAGCCCCCCCTCCACCAAACTTTACACTTGGCACAGTGCAGTCAGGCCAGTAGATAGATAGATAGACAGACAGACGTCAAATGTATTAATGCATTACATGTCTGCTGTTCTTCTAAGTAAATCCAGTTTGTGTTTTGATGGTCAGTGATGGTCTTCATCGTGCGTCAGGACTGAAGAGGCAGCTCTGACTGTAATTTTATCGACATGATGTCTGCCATTTTCCTCGTCCTGCTGTTTGTCTAGTAAAGTGTCTGTTGGAAAAGAAGCATTTTTGATTCCCGCTGGGCAGCCCGAAGCCTCAGCCATCAAATGATCTAATAAAGCAGCAGAAATGCAGAATAAATGAGCTGGTGCTGTTGAACTGATGCTGGAGCAGGTTTACGAATGAAAGCGCGCTAGTTTGATCTTCACCTGGAGGCCTGATGTTATTTTTATTCTGCTCAAGCTTCAATCAACGTGGTTATGAATCAAACGGCATGAAAATGCAGCGAATAACAGACAAACACACTCACAGCTTCACAGGAACCAGTGAATTCATGCAGACATTTGCAAAACCTTCTAATGCTGCATCCGAAATGAAAAGGAACCTCATGAATGAGTGATTTCAATGGGGTAAAACTCATAGTGAAGGACATTGAACTCAGGAGTATTTTCATACTGTAAGCTTAAAAATACATAGAGAGATTTTTTAATTAGATTCAAGATGACATCAACATCAAAATAGATACTGTAAATCTATCACCATTGTTTAAGTTTGAGGGTCTGAAAGGTTTTTAATGTTTTTGAAAGATATAACATGTCTTTACTGTCACTTTTGGTCAATTTAACGTGTCCATGCGGAGTAAAGTATTAATTTCTTTCCAAAAACTCCTTTCATAGAGTCTTTCTGATGCAGATACGGACGTTCACTTGCATCTGAGTTTCAGCTTTGAGGAAAATATTACGGCATAAACAAACAAGAATAAACAGAATCATCAAAGCCAGTCGAGAATGAGAAAACAATCATCAACAAAAGGAAAGATGAAGAAACAGCTTTCATAAAGATATTCAAAGGAAGAGGAGAAACAAGCATTTACTTAACAAAACAGCTAATAGAGCAAGTTTTGAAAGTTTCTATGGTGGAAAATAGTCAATTAAAGAGTAGAAATCTCTCTAAATAGACAAAATAGTAAGTTCAGCTAGTTTTATGTTTTCTCCGTCATTGATCCGCTGTTTCTGACGCATTTTCTGAGCATCTACAAACCTTCATCAACCTTAAATGAACTAGAATCTTCCCTTACATAACTGTTCGATCAATATACATTATAATCAGTTGCATATCACACGGCTCGAGATGCAAGAGGGTTTCCTCAGATAACCGGGACGCTCGAGTCTTCAGAAGCTCAATGCTTTATACTGTACGTCTCCTCTGGAGCCACCGAGAGCAACTCACGAGCCTCAAAGAGAATCACACTCTCCCAAATACAAGAGGCGGTATGTGTGTGTGTGTGTGTGTGTGTGTGTTTGGGGCTCTGGGATACGACTGAACATGAAAATGCTTTCACTCGCCTGCTCTCTTGTCCTCTTCTCTGGCTCTTACGAATCCTCTTGAGACCATCTGACAATCTAGCCGAGCAGAGAAAGACACAGGCATGATATGGAGGATGATCTGAGGGAAAGTTCACTGAAAACCTATAGAAGAAATCATGCACAGAAAGAAAGGACACGTGATTAGCATGCATGCTAAGTGTCGCTGCACCTCGATGATGTCATCGCGTCCCTATAGATGCTGCGGAGACGCAGAGGATGCATTATTCACACAATCGCACACATGCAATCACAGACTACACCACCACGCTACTTGCATTATTCACAATGCACATAATTGCAAACAAATCACACACTTGCATGTACAAGCAATCACAGATATAAATGCACGTTGTATATGCATTATTCACATGCACACACAAAAATCACAAGTGCAGATTATACAAACATTCTGTATGCATCATTCACAATGCACACAAACCAAAAGCATGCATGCACAAACAAATCATGCACACAAAATCACAAGTACTTGTGCATATCAAACAAACATGCTAAATGGCATTCCTTATTCACAAAACACATGAATCAAACCAATCACACACTTGCATGTACATACAATAACAAATATATGTGCATTATTCACAATGCACACATGACAAATCACACCTGTACGCACAAAAATAATCACAAGGGCAGATTGTACAAACATTATTCACAATGCACACAAACCATGTTCTGTACATGTACACACATCAAACAAATCACACACAAAAATATGTGCACATTAAACAAACATACTACATGCATTATTCACAAAACACTTGCATGTACATGCAATCACCGATATAAATGCACATTGTATGTGCATGATTCACAATGCACACGTGCAAACACAAAAATCACATGTACAAACAGGCTGTATGCATTATTCATAGTGCACACAAACCATATGCATGCACACACAACAAAAAAGCACACAAATGCACACAAAATCACAAGTACTTGTGCACAATATTCACAATACACACAAACAAATCACACACATATGCACACAAAATCACTAGTACTTGTGTGCATTAAACAAACATACTACATGCATTATTCACAAACACATGATCACAAACAATTCACACACTTGCATGTACATGCAATCACAGATACAATACAGATACATACATTTATGTGCATTATTCACAATGCACACAACTCTTTGCAAACAAATTACAACATGTTCGTACAAGTAACTGTATTATTTAAAGTGCCCCAATTGTGCTATTTTAAAGTTTCCTAATGTTGTTGTGGAGTCTCCTACAACAGGTTTACATCTGTTTAATTTGCTCATAATATACATTTGCACATCACCACATTTTTCAATGATTCTCAAACGACTCATCAGATGAATCATTCTCTCTAAATCCCTCCTTTCCGCGAGCTACTCTGCTCTGATTGGCCAGACAGCTCAGTCTGTTGTGATTGGTTTGCCGCGTACAGCGTGCGTGTCGAAAACAAAAACGCCCATTGCCATAACATCGTCAGCTCTGCTTGTCCTGAGGCTTCTGACTAAACACAGTAATGAACAATGACGTCGATTTGACCATATCAATGCGAGCGCGAGTCCAATGATGAAACATTGGAAGAACTAGTTATTGAACCCGAACCTCCATCACAAGGACGACTCGAGCAGGACTCAGTGTTTCTCAGTGAAACACTAATCAGTTTGAGGTACATTATATGAGATGTTGTAACTGTAATTCCTCACCATCAGCATTAACAAGAGCATGTCCATCAACAAACCCATTATTTTACTCATACTAATTTATTTACCGAGTATTTTTGTAATATATTGATTGCGGTGAATACGTGGAAACTGTATCAATAACAGTGCATGTATGCAATGTATACATTAGCCGAGCTCTAGCGTGAATGATCTGATGGTAAAACAAATATTTCCTCATAGTAGTGAGAACGACAGACAATCTGCATTAATAGACACAGTTGTAATAGTGGCTCACAACTGATCAGCAGAAGTATTTCAGTAAGACAGTGATAACGTGAGTTAGCCAGTTAGCAGCAGACCTACACAATATAAAACTCAAAACTAAGTTTTTTGAACACCATCTTTCAAGAGCAAGCGGTTTGTGAATCATGCATTGAACTCTGAGATTTGAGAAGCAGTCGTCAGTGAAATAAAGGCAACACAGCAACAGTTTAGGATTATACTGCTGCGATACCATGGTAAAGATGAACTTTAACCTCTGATTCTTCACATGCTCCTCCTTGGGCAGTGAAAAAGAAACGGCTTTACCTTCACATTGTAGAGCACAGCGTCTATGTCCATCTTCTGGACATGATGCCATCCAGTCTCCACATGAATCAGCTGCTGGTTTGAGGTTCAAGTTTTCCCTGGTTCCCTGGTCAAGTTTGCACAATAAGTGGGCGGGCAATATGCTAATGTTTTGTCTTGACATCACAACGAAACGGCTTATGACTAGTTTGAAAAACAATTCATGTAATTGACTCAGAGTCAATTAATAAATGTTGGTTTGACTCTTGATCTGAAGTTCAGGCGGAGCTTGTACATCTAGACCTGTCAATCATATTTCAAAGATATTGTAGTCAAACCCAGCTTTCACACGAGGAGCAGCACTGACTGTGATAGTGTTCCTCAAACACAGGCTGTGTCAGTGGGAATGATGTGGATTTCATCAGTTCAGTGTCTGATGAGTCCAGGAGGGATTTGCGGTATTTGTTGCTCATTAGAAGGTCATTCTGCTGTCAGCCGTCGCTCACCGACAAACATTTCATTCCCGCTGCAACGCTTGGTTTGTTCCGGCTTCTCGTTCGCTGAGGTCTTTCTTTCTTTAACGCCCCGAGCGAGAAATGAAGCCGTTGTCTGCCGGTAAATACCGGCCAGTTTAAATTTCACATCTTGTTACTTTTTCACTTTGATGTCGTAATTCTGAAGATTGGATTGTAATGTTGCATGAAGTCATTGTGTTCAGAGTGGATTCTGCTGTACTGGAACAAGATTTTCCCCAGGAGACACACACACACACACACACACACACACACACACACACACACACACACACACACACACACACACACACACACACACACAAACAGAGAGAGAGAGACAGAGAGAGAGAGAGAGAGCAGGAACATCCACATGTCAGATACTGTATATACTCTTACAGAAATTGTTGTAATTATATACGCTAACTGACAAAAGTTTGGGATCGGTGAGATTTTTAATGTTTTTAAAAGAAGTCTCTTCTGCTCACCAAGGCTGCATTTATTTGATAAAAAAAAAAAAAAAAACAGTAATATTTTTAAACATTATGACAATTTAAAATGACTGTTTTCTGTGTATATATAGTAAAGTGTAATTTATTCCTGTGATCAAAGCTGAATGTTCAGCATCATTACTCCAGTCTTCAGTGTCACATGATCCTTCAGAAATCACTCTAATATGATGATTTGATGATCAAGAAACATTTATGATTAATATTAATGTTGAAAACAGTTATTTACATTTTTATTTCAGGATTCTTTGATGAATAGAAAGTTCAAAAGAACAGCATTTATCTGAAATAGAATATTTTCTAACATTATAAATGTCTTTATTGTAACTTTTGATCAATTTAATGCATCCTTGATGAATAAAAGTATTGATTTATTTTATTTCTTTCCCTCAAAAATAAAATAATAAATTCTCACTGACCCCAAACTTTTGAACGGTAGTGTTTCATTTTACAAAAGCTTCTATTTCAGATAAATGCTGTTCTTTTGAACTTTCTATTCATCAAAGAATCCTGAAATAAAAATGTAAATAACTGTTTTCAACATTAATATTAATCATAAATGTTTCTTGATCATCAAATCCTCATATTAGAGTGATTTCTGAAGGATCATGTGACACTGAAGACTGGAGTAATGATGCTGAAAATTCAGCTTTGATCACAGGAATAAATTATATTTTACAATACATTCACATAGAAAACAGTTCCCAGAATGCACTGCTGGTGTTGGTGTGTGTGGGCTGGCTTCACTTGCTGTTGCGACAAGGGTTTTATGACTTATTTAGACACACACACACTGACTGAGTTAATTAGTGGCGCTTAATTAAGACCTTTTGTTTCTCACGAGTGGCTTGTTACATGTAAATGGCACAACATGGACGGCGTCGTGTGTTTGTGAATCTCTGTGTGTGTTTGAAGCTGGCGTTTCATTTAAACCTTTCTTCTCTCTATTTTTTGTGGTTGCATTGTACAAACTCCAGCCACAATTATTCAAAAAAAATTTTATTTGATAGAAATAAAACATCTTTCCAGCTAAAGATAACTATATTGTGATATCTACTGATACAGTGATATGAATGGCATCCAGCTGTAATTCATGTGTGTTTCTTGAGTGTGTGTGCAGAGGACTGTGATCATGATTTCCACAGCGGCTTCACTGAGAGTCATTATGATGACGATTCTCTTGTGTGTGAAATCACTGAAGCTGGAATGAGATTCTTATTTCTAAGATTTGCTGAAAGCGAACACACACACACACTCTCACAAAAACAAACACACACACACACTTTCTCGAAGACATACTCACACAAACTCTCACAAACACTCACACAAACACACACACACTCACAAACGCACGCACTCAGGCACACACTTGCACACAAGCACAGTCACACACACTCTCACACACACACTCACTCAGACACACACTCGCACACACACATAGTGACACACACACACTCGCAGACACACACTCACACACACACACACTCGCAGACACACACTCACACACACTCACACACACTCACACACACACACACACACACACACACACACACACACACACACACACACACACACACACACACACACACACACACACACACACACACACACACACACACACACACACACACACGCATATTATCTGGTTTGTCCTCTATGAGAAGATCCTTGTGTCCCTCTGTATATTTTCACCTGTTCTCTCTCTCTCTCTCTCTCTCTCTCTCTCTCTCTCTCTCTCTCTCTCTCTCTCTCTCTCTCCCTCTCTTTCTCTCTCTCTCTCTCCCTCTCTCTCTCTCTCTCTCTCTCTCCCTCTCTCTCTCTCTCTCTCTCTCTCCCTCTCTTCTCTCTCTCTCTCTCTCTCTCTCTCCCTCTCTCTCTCTCTCTCTCTCTCTCTCTCTCTCTCTCTCTCTCTCTCTCTCTGTCTTTCTCTCTCCCTCTCTCTACTCTCTATCTCTCTCTGTCTTTCTCTCTCTCTCTCTCTCTCTCTCTCTCTCATTGACATGCATCAGTTTTATTGCGTTGTTCTTGAGCGATCGAGTAAAACAGGAATACCTGCAACAGAGACATTAAACCATCAGCCGTTAGCTTGTGAAATTCAAGATCAGTGCTGTAGACACTACACTGAAAAAACCTCTGCTAAAGATGTAAAACGTGCTCCAATAATCATTTATTACAGTCTAGTTTTATTCTAAGCTGTAGTTTGTCATTCGATGTGTACAAGCCTCTCTTTTAAAATAGTAGTTAACTGCAATACAAAGACTATATTAAAGCCATTAAAGAGGAAAAACATTCTTAAATGAAAAAAAACACTTATTTATTAAATAAAAAAACTGATGAAAATAACGTTAAGAACAGCCATGTTAAACTAAATATTATTTTGTACATAAGAAACTAAAAAGTCTCAAATGAAACTCAAATGTATTGATGAATATATTATTTTTAAAAATCTGTCCAAATGAACTGATTCCTAAAAATGAATCAGACTTCCTAATTCTTCATTGGTGATTTTAGGAGAACATCTTTGATTCCTCCATCAATCTGCCAGAAAATATAAGAAATTATATTTAAAAATATAAAAGAATCAATCAGAGAACATAATGTTTTTCTTTTACGCAATAAAAAATTGCCTGTTAAATTGCGTATATTTATAAACCTGACATCTATTCAGATATAAATAGCACAATAAAAAACACAAGCATCCCACACTGATTCCCCACACTCAACTCCAGCTCTTTCTTGTCTTTTTTCTTTCTTTTCTTCACTGAACGGCCAGACGGCTTTTCAGTTTCAAAGGCAGTCTGTTCTGCAAACTGCAATCGCTTCTGCTCGAGAGAACGAGAGCCATTTCAGCATTCTGCAGAAAACACACGCGTCTGTGAAAGAGATTCGCTCATCTATTCTCCGCTCGTCTCTGCCGGCGTGAGCGCAGGAGAATAGAGGAGAGTGTGTGTGTGTGTGTGTGTGTGTGTGTGAGACACGGATTTTCAACCAGGGGAAAAACTGCAGTTTTGGGTTGATGGACAGAACTTTCCATTTATAGTCAGATTCAAAGTATCACATGTTCCTGAAAGTTCAGGATAAAGTTCAAAATAATAAATAATCGTCCCGAACCGTTACGACAATTGTTTATTAAAATATAATTTATAAAACATTATACTTGATAAAACTTTTTAAAACTATTGTTAAAATGTTAAAATAATTTTAATATAATACTATAAAATTGTTAATTATTAATATGATATAATAATATAAAATTCATAATAAAAAAGTATATAATAGAGACTTCCGGTATGGCGTCGAGGCGAGTGGCAGTGTAGAACGCGAGCTCCCAGACAAGTCGGTTATACTCCCCTGCTTAATATAACTTTACGCCGTGTAATTGATAAACAAATATGGAGGGGGAGAAACAACGAAAAGCTAGAGGCAAATCAACCCAAAGACCTGAGAAAAACGAGAGACAAACAAAGGAGAACGATGACGATGACAATGCTGGCGAAAACGAGGCCGCGGATCCAATGCAAGTTTGCATCAGCGCTATATACTCTGAAATTAAGGCACTCCGATCTGACGTGAACACAGAATTAAACAACTTTAAAGAGACTTTCTCCAGAGACTGGAAAGCAGACTTGGCAAGCCTGAGTACAGACATCAACCTTAAACTGAACGAAATTGCCAAAGATTTGAAAGACACGGTGAATAGAGTGGAAGAGGCCGAGCACAGGGTGGCGGATTTGGAAGAGTGGAACGCGGAGGCTAGAGATGTGCTAAGTCAAACCCTCGACATCCAACAAAAAATGCAAATAAAACTGACAGATCTTGAAGCAAGATCACGACGAAACAATATACGCTTGTACGGGATCCCTGAGGAGGCCGGAGATGACAACATACAGGAGGTTGTTGAAAATTTCATCAAGACAGAATTGTCCCTCCCCGATACTGAACTGGGGATACAGCGCTGTCACAGAGCGCTCGGCCCTAAACCACCGCCAAATGCGAATCCCCGATCGGTTGTTTTGTACTTTCTTGAATATAGGATTAAAGAGCTGGTCCTTCGTTCGGCATGGAAAAAGAGGGAAGTTTACCTGAAAGGGAGGCGAGTGTACTTCGACCAGGATTATCCGGCTGAAACTCAAAAGAAGAGGAAGGCGTACGCTCCTATCAGGAAATTACTCAAAGAGAAGGGTCTCCGTTTCCAGACACCACCCCCCGCTAAACTTCGGGTATTTTTTGAAGATGGTCCCATTGTTTATAACAGCGCAACGGAGGCGATGGAGGACCTAAAAAAGAAAGGATTGACCACAGCCAACATCAGAGAAGACACCGCCACGTCAACTTCAATGGAGAGGCTGAGTAAAATGTCTTGGGAAACAGCGGGCGCGAAACCACGACGCAACCGAGATGACCATCAAGAGAGGGCACGGAAAAGACTCCAGGATTTCCGTCGGGACACAGGAGAAACTGTTTGACTCTCACTCAGGGTAAATTATCAGTAAAACCGTGACGTTCGAAATCAACTAAAACAGTAGTTTAATATATCAAGGGTAACGTTAAGTTTTACACAAGAATTCTGTTATATCTGTGTATGTTCATGCTCAGAGTCTTGATTTCGGCGGTTTATTATTAGTTGAGCTGACGTTATAGCTTGAAAGACTTGTAAGAATGAGTACAACGGCTATGTCTGGGAGCTGAGGAAAAGACGTGCTCTGATTTATAGAATCAGTTTGCACGGGGAAGGCCCTTCGTTAATCGAAGTTTTTCCTTTCCAAATAGAAGTTTCTTTAAAAGGAACTTTGATTATGGAAGTTGTAGTTTCCTTTGATTGCACATTTTTTTATTTTTTCACTTTTTTGTTCTGTGTTATTTGTGTTACAATGTTAAGGTCACTTGGGATTTTTTATATGATAGTACATCAGAAGATAAATGTCACAACAAGAATATAGAACTATTACACTTAACGTTAATGGGTTGCAAAATCCTATCAAACGAAGTAAACTTATAGCTAAAATGAAAAGAGAGAACCAACATATTATTTTTTGGCAGGAGACTCATCTAATACAAACTGAACATGAAAAACTGAGAAAGTTAGGATTTAGAAACACTTTTTATTCATCCTACACTAAAGGAAATGCAAGAGGTGTTGCAATACTGATATCGAATAAGGTGACTTTCCAGCTCTCCAGTCAAATAGCTGATAAAGAAGGACGTTATATTCTGGTGAAAGGAATCCTTGATTCAAAAGAAGTAACATTACTTAATGTTTACAGACCACCTGGAAAAGATAAATTACTAATTATGAAAATATTTGAGCTAATAACTTCAGAAGTATCAGGCACACTTATATGCGGAGGGGACTGGAATGTACAGCTGAATCCTACCCTAGACTCTTCAAATCCAGCAAAAAAGATCAATTCTGAATCTCTTTATATTAAAAAAATGCTTAAGGAAGCTGGCATGATTGACATATGGAGGGAACTCCACCCAAGTGGGAGACAGTTTACATTTTTCTCTCACCCTCATATAGTCTATTCAAGGGTTGATTATTTTTTCATGCTCCAATCAGACAGGCATAGAATTATAGGTTGTGATATAGGAATTAAAGATGTTTCAGATCATGCAGGAGTTTATTTAAGACTCCATTTGGATGTTCAACCCAAGAATACTGTCTGGAGATTGAACACTAGCCTCTTAAATGATCCCCAATGTATAGAGTATATTAAAAAAAGAAATTAAAGAGTACACTGAATTTAATAATAATGAGGAAATGTCTTCAAGTGTTATATGGGATGCTGCTAAGGCAGTGTTAAGAGGAAAGCTGTTAAAGTGGTCTTCAAGGAAAAAAAAAGAAAAACAGAAGATATTGACTGATTTATCAAACTCACTAAAAACACTGGAACAAAAACATATTGAATTAAATAAACCTCAAATCTTAGAAGAAATAAAAGTAAAAAAACAACAAATAAATAAGATACTTGATAAACAAGTAGAGATCAAACTTAAATATATTAAACAGAAGTATTATGAAAATGGACCCAGAGCTAAAAAAATGTTAGCGTGGAAACTCCGTAAACAGCAAACAGAAAGGTCAGTTTTCAAAATTAGAAATCCAGAAACCAATGTAACGTGCTATAAAACAGAAGATATATTAAGGTCGTTTGAAATCTACTATAAAAAATTATATTCTCAACCAGAAGCAGCGGACCCTTCCATTATTGAACATTTTTTGGAATCTCTAGACTTACCATCAGTAGGACTTACACAAAACAAACTGGTAACACAAGAAATTACAGAAGCTGAAATTGATAAGGCCATATCAAATTTAAAGACAAATAAAGTACCAGGGGGGGACGGGTATCCAGCAGAGTGGTACAAAAAATTTAAGGAATTATTAAAACCTATGCTGTTAAAATGTTTTAACCATGTTCTTAAGGGGGGAGAGACACCAATATCCTGGAAGCAAGCTATCATATCAGTAATACCAAAAGTTGGAAAAGATAAGACGGAATGTGGGTCATATAGACCTATTTCGGTTTTAAATATAGATTATAGATTATATGCTTCGATAATTTCAAAAAGACTAGAAAATATAATTCCTGAGTTGATTGATACCGACCAAACAGGATTTGTGAAAAATAGGCAGACACAAGATAATGTGAGACGGGCATTATTTTTGATTGATAGCATAAGCAAAAGTAACTCAAAATCTCTGGTAATTAGCCTCGATGCCGAAAAGGCTTTTGATTCCGTACGATGGGAGTTTTTGTACCTGGTACTGCAACGTTTTGGCTTCAATGAAAAGGTTATAGGATGTCTTAAACCACTATATTATTTACCGACAGCACAGGTTAAAATAAATGGTAGCATTTCTAATTCAATTACACTGGAACGGGGATGTCGCCAGGGATGCCCCTTAAGTCCCACACTTTTTGCACTATTCATAGAGCCACTTGCTCAAGCAATTAGAGAAGATGTAGAAATACCAGGATTCCAATTTAAAGGAAATGAACATAAAATATGTTTATATGCAGATGATATTCTTATGACGATCTCTGACCCCGACTCCAGTTTACCAAAACTTATGTCATGCCTTGAGCAGTTTGGTTGTAACTCTGGATATAGATTAAATTTAGACAAAACTCAAACCCTCTCTTTTAATTATTCACCACAGGAGAACATACGTAATAAATATAATTTTAAGTGGAAAACTAATATTAAATACTTAGGAGTTATCATACCAAAGAATATGACAAAAATTTACACTATAAATTATGAACCCATAACTAAAGAACTAAAAACAGATTTGGACAGATGGATGCCCTTACCCCTTGGTTTATGTAATCGAATTGATAGTATAAGAATGAATGTTTTACCACGATTACTGTTTCTATTCCAATCGCTGCCTGTAGAGATTCCGAAAAAACAGTTTAATGACTGGAACCGAATGATCTCTAGATTCATATGGAAAAATCAGAAACCTAGGGTCAGACTTAAAACATTACAATTATCAAAGGAGAGAGGAGGACTGTCTCTTCCC